>NW_021769974.1:0-12740 GCF_005508785.2 Acyrthosiphon pisum | reverse complement strand
ATGCTTCTAAACTCCTAACAATTATTATAAGTAAAATAATTGGAAATAGAATTGAAGAACATCTAGATTACGATTAGTATAGTTTTCGAAAAAAACAAAGGTACCAGGGAAGCAATACTAAGCTTAAGAATAACACTAGAAATACAAATAGATAGGCAAAAGAAAACCTTTATGGCTTTTGTAGATTTAGAAAAAGCTTTCGACAATGTCAATTGGAAAATACTATCCAACATAATGGACAATGTTGGAATAGACATTTAAGATGAAAACATTCTACATCGTATATATAAAAATCAAGAAGCTGAAATTAAAATGAACACAATAACAAAGGCAAAAAAGAGTAAGACAAGGATGCCCACTGTCACCATCTTTATTTAATGTCCATGTTGAACAAGCGATAAGAGATATAAAACAAAAGCTAGAAGAACAAATGATAGAAATAGCAATAGGAGGTATATTAATATCAATGATACGCTTTGCCGATGATATAGATGCTCGCCACATCTGAAAACAATCTACAAACAGCATTTATTGAAATGGATAACATATTTCTAAAATTCAAATTAAATATAAATACGGAAAAAACAAAATTAATGGTATGTAGTAAACAAAATGAACCAAACATTAATATATCTCTAAAAGGAAACATAATAGAACAAATAAATCAATTTCAATATTTAAGAAGCATAATAGATAATGAGGGAAGTCAAAAAAGGAAATAAAAAGTAGAATAGGGCAAGCAAAAAAGGCATTTATACTTAAGAGTAAATTACTAACATCAATAAATTTAGATCTAAGAACGAGAAAACGTTTAATTAAAACATACGTATGGAGTATAGCATTATATGGTTGTGAAACATGGACGTTGAACAAAAAAGATGAAACCACTCTAGAAGCTTTTGAAATGTGGTGTTGGCGTAAAATAAAAATATGATATACATTTTAAGTGTCTACGGTTTTTCGTTTTTTAATTACAAAAAAATAAGAAAATTGCTAGGTACATGAGAAATCAAGTGAATATCCAATCTTGTAAAAATATGAAGTTCAAACGCTCATAAAAATTTAATTTAACTTGCTTGTAGTTAATTTTTTTTTGACAAAGATAGAATAACTTATGAGAAATCTTGTATTACATTTCAAATCTTAGATTTAAAAATAAAAATTTTAATGAATTTCTAACTCAAAATTATTTGCAAATTTTCGTGATTTCTACGCCTTTTGTAAAATTTCGAACTTTAAATGCTTATAAAAACCATGGATTTGTAATATTTTTCATATACCCGTGTTACAATATATTAAGATCCTTGAATTAAATTGTCAAGCTTTTTATCCAACAAATAACATTTTATTGATATTTATAGAAAAAGAAACTAAAAAATTGAAAATTGATAAAGTCCGTAAATAGCTCAAAACAAGTCAAAATATTTTGAATATCTTATGGTGTATAGCAAATGCTAATATAAATGTACAGTGAAAATGTCATTTGTCATTCTACGGTCATTTGTTCTAAGGTTCCACCACAAAATTCCCGTTTTTCCTTAAGTTTTGTTTTTGCCGGTGCTTTTGAAAACTATTGGGAGTTTAAAATTTTGACCTCCCGAATGCACCAACTAAATTCACTTTCCCACCGAAAAAGATACTGTTGAAGAAAATTGAAGCAGTTTTGGGTGAACCCTTTTCATTCAATGGAAACCATTTAGGAATAAGCGAACAATGGATGGGAGGCATTTGGGATGTACAGCACTTTTTCTGAGATTATAATATAATTGATATTGGTATCATACGTATCATTACGTAATCAAATTCTTAATTTTTTAAACACGTTTTCTTCAATGATAACAAAGTGGCTAGGTACTATTTATGCCATGGCTTTGTAAAACCTGTTTTAGCTTAAAAAATCCCGCGCCTACAGGGAGTGTTACTGGTGGCTTCTATGGATGGCACAGTTGCCTCAATCATTGAATTTAAAATTAACTGTGAGCGTTAGTATTAAATAAAAATAGTAAAATAATCTTGAGCTAACTTGCTATAAAATTTATATTTAGTTAAGGAATCACTCATATAGACCTTGATTTTATTATAAATATTGTCATTTTTGTAATGGTTAATCATCAAACTGATGAGCCTTAATGAATGGTGATTTAAATTCGTCATCCACATTATCAGCCAAACAACTAGGCGGACAACAGTTTTCTGCCGAAAATAAATTTGGTATTATTTACAATATATGGTAAGTATGCAGTTCCGTTATAATATTTTCTTACCTAAGTTACTTTCTGCGACAATATCAAGTGTGTTGCCACAACCATCGTCCAACATATATGCACCCGGTTCCTTGTAGCTATAATAATAATTTCAATGTTTTGTTAGAAAAGTATATCAAATTGATAAAAAGTTGCTGGTCAAGTAAAGTTAGCTCGATTATAAAGTTGACAGTTTTATAGTGTTAAAATTAGTATATAGTTTTATATTCACTGCTTTTAGATTTTTGAGACAAAAAATTACCTATAATTGTACACCGTACAGCATTCTATTGCGTCATCCGGCTTACAATATTCCAATTTTTCTGCCCACGGAGTTGGCAGTTTTTCATTGGGTTCGACAAGTTTGTAGCTGCATCTTTGCACAGTATTCATATCCATGCCTTCCACAGGAACGGTATAACTATATATACATATATAATATTGTACACATTATATAATGTCTGGAAATGAAAATAGTAACACCGGGCTAGGATTCGATAGTTTTTGGAGGTAGAGTGGGATTTGGTTTTCCTCGAGATGTTATAGGTACTTTTAAAAAAAAACAGGATTTTAGTTTTAGGAGATAATACTTTAAACACTTCGACTCTCCTAACAGTTTTAATGTATCCTTTTTTGCCCAAATTTAAATAAATAATTTTTTCCTTATTTCTCTTAAATCTTAATAAGCACTGCCTTCATATTTATACTCCGTCTGGAATAAGAACGGAAATAGTATATGGTATAATATCTATGTATATTAGTTTGCAAAATGTAGTGTATAAGAGCTGAGTTCCTGGAATATAGTATCATATTTTTAAAATCTTTAGTATTTTATAAATATAAATTATAATTGTCATTAATATGACAATGAACCTAAATATGAGAAAACAGACGTCACGTATTACTATATAAATGCGCGGTTTACGTATGGACTCTCGTGGGCCAGAGTATAGGTGGGTTTATTCGACTTAAATATTCAACAATAATGATGTAGGTCATAATATGTATAAAAAATATACTTAGTTTAGTACCCATATTTGTATTATATTATAATACATAACTTACCTATTTGTTTTATGTATACCTATGTGTTTAAGCAATGCCAATTTACTTTTTTAAGCTACTACACATAAATAAATTATTTTAAGTGCTTTTTGAAATGTTCAGCGTAGAAATTTAGGTGAAAAAGAAAATGTTGTTTTGGAGAATGCTGTTTCACCCACATACACTCGCACCTGAACCAGAACTACCGGGTGTCACTATGACGCATACCAGGCGTGTGGCTTGTAATTCTCCATCGGCCCGGCGCACACCGGCTGGTACGATAAGTTGGTCGTGGTCAACCCCGCCATCGGACATTCAGACCGGATAAGGTTGCTTATCGGTATAATGTTCTTCCGGCGCCCAGCATCGCATGGCCCGTAATAATCATGTTGTTGAGTGGTTATCAGCCGCATTGGTCCCGTTCCCGTCAAACAATGGTCCTTAGGCGTGATTTTTTGCACAACTGGCGCACACTGTACTGGGTAACTCAACTACGGTAGTTAAACGACACGATTACCAATAAATAAGACAAGGTACTGGGGGCTCGTAAAAAATATGTTTTTATAAATATGTTCATGTATAAATATTCACTTTCAGGCACTAGACACGCCTATCGTGAATTACATTACAAATACTTTAAACATAAGCTCCATAATTGGTAGGTAATGATAATATAATAAAATATAATTTTTGTCGAAGGGTTTTTTTTTATTTGTATTACAAATAGAAACACTAAACGAACCTTGTGCACCGTTTCGTCCTGAAATTCACCGGCCATTACTATATGGTCAGGATGTATGACAGGCTTGGCACGACAGACGTCGTGTTGGTAGAATGAACGACTGTAGATGGAATCATCAGCGAACCGCGCATCGCTCAGATGTGTTTGCTGTAAATAGTAGGTAATAAACAATGGAACAATTAGTATACGGCTATTATAAAAGGGGTTGAAATTATTTATATGTATACATTTAAAATATATACCTATATATTATATATATACAGACTACAGAGTGATTCTTTTATCAAAAACACTCATTATTTCAAAAAGTGTAACTTTTTTTGAAAATATTTTTTTACATACTAAGTTTAATACATAAATATTAATTTAAATTTCCATTCATATTATTAATGATTATTAAATCAATAATAAAATATAATAAATAAAGTTAAAAAATAATATTTATATACCTAATACCTACCTATACATAAATATTTAAAATATATAATGGAAGTTTGTTCCCGTAACACCAATGTTATTTGTTCACACGGGTACACAGAAACAGACATGTTGACAGACAAATGTGTATGTCTGTTTCTGTGTCTTTATTTATTATTATTTTATTATTGATTTAATAATCATTAATAATATGAATGGAAATTTAAATTAATATTTATATATTATGAACATTGAACAAGGAAAGATTAAAATATTTAAATACTACTATACAAAAGAAAGTAAGTCAAATTGTATAAGTTCTCACGGCCGTGAACTGCTTCTTTAATCAAAAACATGCCTAACTGGAAAAACTATCATACCTTGTAGAATGATCCGATTTCAATATTAATTTTTTTTTTAGAAATAGAAACACTTATAATAGGGCACACAGGACTTGGATTTTCACAATTATATTTCTTGTGAGGTCGTCGTAACCACATATGTTATCTTCCATCTTACGACATAGCAAATTTTCGTTCTCCAGTTTTAATAATGTGATGATAATTTTGATATTAGACTGGATTGAGTGAGTTGAATTTTATCAAACTTTTAGGTAAGAACATTATCTATGGTCTCTTGTCTGTTTTTTACGATACTTTTATTTTCAAGTGAGTTATGAGAATGTAATCTAATAAAAATATCATAAAAAACAGACGAGAGAACATAGATACTGTTCTTACCTAAAAGTTTGATAATAAGTCAATTCATTCTAATATCAAAACTAACATCACACTATTAAAACTGGTGAACGAACATTTGCCAAGTCATACGTATTTAAGACGGAGATGAAATATGTGGGTATGGCGTCCTCTGCGATGACATACGATTTTGAACATAACATTTCACAAGCTTTTGTTATTTTTACTATGTTCGTTTTAAACAATGGAATTAATAATTGAAGTACAATGCGCTCTGTAAAAATCATCCTCTTTCTAACAAAAAAAAAAAATCAAATAAGACCTCTTTACGATGCGTGAGGTTTTCCTGTAAAGAGTGTTTTTAGCAAATAATGCTTTTCATTATTGGTCGGAGGTGCCGTTGACATGTGGGAGCATGCAGTGTGCGCTAAGATAGCACGGTATACAAGCACACTTAAACTAATAATCATTGACAAATAACACAAATGACAACGAAATTGCATATTGTTAGTTATTGCTCCTTATTAAAGACACACGAACAGGCCTCTTAAGGGAATATTATGTCATCTGGCAAAACTTTCTAACCTTTAATTTTATAGGTGCTATTCAATATTCAACCACTTAATTGTATGTAAAAGGTAGGTACTACTTAAATATAATATTGAATGATTAATGTCACCATGTTTTTTACAAAAAATGTCTGAATTTTATATGTATGTAATTACCGATGTTGGTATACACAGATCCGGCCGACATGGCTGCACGTACTTGTATTCATTCTGAAAAAAAAAATGTATAGGTACTTTTTAAAAATAACAAAGATTATCATACAACATACATATTATAATAATATAATGATGTACCTATAAATTATTATTATAATTTATAATAATACAATTTTAAATAACCACTAACTGCCAATAATGTATACTGACATTGGATAAACATTCACCAATATTTCTAAATGTAATTAATTGGTATGCGCCTAAGCATGGTATGCATAATGACAAATTAGATAGGTATCATCACAGTATTTTAATACGCATCCTTCGCTCTTTATTTCGCCTTTATCGTAGTTCTCCACCTTTTATTGGCTATCAATCACATTCATATATATTATATAACATGGAACCAAATCAACCAATGAGAACTGGAGAATTACGATATAGACCGGAGGTGAAGGAAATACGTATCTACTGCGCAAAACTAGTACAACTGTGATGATATCTATCTAATTTGTCATGGTATACATGTTTATTTAATATGGGTACCTATTTAAATATAAGCCACATCACAATATGTGGGCATCACTTTACTAGATGTGGAAAATCTGTAGTCTAGATATTATAGATACATTTAGATATAGTACTTAGTAGGAAGGTAGATTAATAAATACGTTAAGTTATTATTTGTAAGGAATTTATGTTAGGGCTCATACAACGTTCATGATACATCAATATGTCCACCTTTATACCGCTCTTAAAGCTCTCTATTCTTCCCTTGGCCATGCTTCCTTTACTGAAATATGATGTGATTAGGACCCATCCAATGCTTCTATCCAGTATGAACTTGAAAAGTTTTAGTGGAATTGAATGAGCCACCTTAATATTATGCTTTTTATCCTACGCATGATTTTTTTATGTAAACCGAGCACTATAATATATATGGGTAGCTTGTTGGATATACAAAAATAATATAATTAATCTTAATTCGTGGTTAGAAGATCTTATCATAAACTTCCCTGTGGTACATATTCAAACATATATATTTTAAAATGTCTCCTATTTCAACACATATTTTTAACTCTCTTGTTTCGTTATTCTCTACCATATATAATTATGTTTAATTGGTACATACACAATTTCGGAAACATAAGATTTAAAATAAAAATGTTGTATTGTTAAAATTTAGAATATTATAAATCGTATACCCACATAAATTTCCATCTCAATGTCAACACAATTAAAATGAGTTTAATATAGTAAACACCTATATACAATATACAATAACTCTATATATTTAATACCAGCTGAATTACAGAAATACGCTTCACCACGAAGACTTTACCAAAAATATACAACACCAATTAATCATGAAAAAATCGGATCATTGTTTAATATATTTCTATACCTTCAATGCTTTGCAAGCTGTGATACTTTTACATCTGCAATTATGCTTGGATTGTTTGCGCAAGCAGCTTTTCGGAACGACGGTGTCACGTACTTTCGAACACTAAAGTATTGTTGGTAAAATACCAAAAAATAATAACAATTTAACACTGTAACACGTAAAAAGTTAAAATATAATTGTATTTTGTACGTACTTCATATGCTTTTTGTATACATTCTTTTACTTGAGCCATTTTATGTGATAAACAATATTGATGACGATAATAAAAAATTCACTTAACTTCCAAGGTAAATTATTGAGAAAATATATGATTTAAACGTAAACGTTGAAATAAAGTATTTATAAAATAAATAAACTTAAGGTTACTAGGTACCTACACTAACTTTGGTCGATTTCAGTGCGAGTAAAATATTCCAACTGATTTTAAGTTATGTATTGCATTTTAGATTTCAAAAGTTTCTAATTTATTTTTGATAAATGTTTTCTTTATGTTATTAAAAAAACAATTCTCTAATTTAAGACAAATTGCTAATAGGGCTGAAGTAACAGGAAATCCTATACAAGAAAATTCTAGGACTTCAGTTGCATATGCTTATTTGATGAAATATAACTAAATATTTTATTTAATCAAAAAACAAAAAAAAAATACTAAGAAAATTCTGTAAATGTTTTTTTTTTTTTTCATTTTTTTTATAAATTGCCACCTATCCTTGGGTGTTATTATTATAAAATGTAAAATGTACAATATTTTGTTTTACCATATCAATAATAGAATAGGGTCAATCAACTTACATATCTAAGTGGTTAATATTTATATACAATGAACTATGTACGTAAAGACGAAGAGGATACCTAAGTCTTGTGGATTATGGACTGATTGCCCCGATAAATTATCCCGACAAATTAAACAAAGTGCGCTCTATTCACAAATATTTTTAATACATTTTGGTTACACTATTCAATGATTTCGTATTTAATCGTATACTTTAATCAAACTAGTGTACTTTAAATATCCTTTACTTTCTAGAAATTACTTGAGTTGTTCGTCACTATGAGCCTTATGCCCATGTATCCTAACATTTTCTGGAAATTCCCTTCATTATTTTTATATTCCTCATCAGTTTGATACTTTGATCCATCTTTAATTTACTAGAATCTCTGCAACCCCTAACTTCTTTATTCTGTCTCATAAAATTATCGATTATCAATATAGTCTGCTAAATAATTGAACTTAGCTTGACGACTTTAAAGCACTTGATTAGTAATACAATACCTACATATTTCTATGATAGTAGATTATATTATTATGTACCTACTTAATACTTTGTACTCAGTTTTTGAGTGAGGGGGGAGCCTTCTTACATAATTTATTGTAAACTAACTAGTTACTCATAGGTGTAGTGATCCCTCACTAACGTTTATTAAAAATAAGTTCCACGACGTGCAGACGGTTGGTATTGGTAACACCGATCATGTCGGTATGAAGGAGAGGTTAAAATAGTTGTAATCCGAATGAAAATTAGAAGTAACATTATCATTTATAGCTACTGGAAATAGTTATAGAAGGTGTCTCACTTTTTCCGGGTTTCAAAACCATCTACCTATTAGTGTGTTATTCTTGGACGCTGTGTATGATATCCTTAAATATTTTATAAAAGTAAGTGAAATAGTAAATAAAACTTCATATAATGTAAGAATATTTATTTGTTAAGTAGTAAATCTCAAGTCTTTCTTAAACTTTTAACATTAAAAAAACATTTTATAAGAATTAATTATTATTAAATAACGAAAAATAATAATAATTACAACTTATTATTAAAGTTAAAATAGAAAATAAGTTATATGTCATGTTTTAATATTGATAATCTTCATTGATTAAAGAGATTCCTACTGCCTTAGCTATATTATCATTAGGGAACGGATTTTATTTTAGTATAAAATCAAAAATATTGAAATATATGTTTGTTTATTACTTAATAAATATTTATTTATAAATGTATAATATTTAAATATTTGAATTGAAATATATGTTTGTTTATTACTTAATAAATATTTATTTATAAATGTATAATATTTAAATATTTGAATTGAAAATAAGATAGAATTATTAAAATTTTATTGAAATATAAGATTTCTGTCGCTATGCATCTATGTTTACTGGTATTGATGTGCTGAATAACTTGACCACGTTGGTCGATAGATACTGATTTATCACAAGACTGAAAGTATAAAACTTGTCCATCACTCCTAAAAGTTTCATTCGGAAATTCTTCCAAATAAATACTAACTTTTGACCTTTTTGCGCGAGCTACTTTGAGCATATTTAAATAGTTAACAATATTATATTAATACACTACACAAACGGACACAATACGAAAATAACGTGATCAAATAACGCTCATACGAATACTGATCGAAAAGTGAACGCATATACTCGTATACTGAATTTACTACCTACTACTTAGATAACATATTGAATCGCTGTCGTTTGATGTCAAAGGTAATACTACATACAAATATTTATTTAAATTAAAATCCGTTCCCTAATTATCATCATCATTATCAGGTGATAATGGATCTGATCTATTAGTTGAACTTGTCATACTTGACATACTAGAATATGGCCTCCTAAAGTTTTGAATAGCCAGTTCAGTCAATATTGTTTGTATTCTAGA
Organism: Acyrthosiphon pisum; assembly: GCF_005508785.2. NCBI lineage: Eukaryota > Metazoa > Arthropoda > Insecta > Hemiptera > Aphididae > Acyrthosiphon > Acyrthosiphon pisum. The sequence goes on along the minus strand of NW_021769974.1, from coordinate 2,791 downwards.
TTGAGCGATCAATGCATTTTCATAATTTAATTGTTTTAATTGGGATGCCACACTCTTCCCAAAGCAATCAAACTCATTTTCTGGTACTTTTGGCTGATCTTTTATAATTTCTTGTAATTGTTTCAGTTCATTAATTGCACGAAAAATTCCTTTACAATCGGTTTCTTTTTTGTTTATTTTGCTAGGTTCTTTATTGCTTTCGAATGTTTCTCCTGAATTCTTACGTATAATGTCAATATATAATTGTTTTAATTGGGATACCACACAATATATAATTTCGTCAGTCTCTTGGATGTATTGAGATTCAATACTTTAAGTATCATTTTGAGAGCTAAAATTGGTTACGATCTAAAAATAAAAAGGTGGGTATGTGGATGTCGCTCTGCTGTACAGTAGGTTACAAGTGGGTCACTGTATAATGGATAGTATTAAATTTGAATTCAATGACATAATATCACTGTATAAGAAAAACGATTCTGAGCGGAGACGGTTTGTCAGTATAGATATTAGACATACATATTATAGGTATACTTATCTATAGTACCTATTATTAATAATTTTCAAATTAATCATATCACAATATCTATAACACGTTATACATCAACAACAAACCATGGTACTATCATAGATATATAATAGTATACTTTAGAAGTTTCAGGTACCCACAAATAATATTATACAATCACAACAAAATAACTAAAATAGTTATTCTAGGTATTTTAATATGTAATTTCGTCCAAATTTGAACTTAAAATGACTATAAAAATAAACTGTGCTTATGTATTTCTTAAAATTTTTGGTAACAGAATTGAATATTTACGTGGAATCTTGTTTTAAATTTTCAATCCTTAGATATAAAAGTTGAACATTTTATAAATTTTTAACTACAAAATAATTATTCAATTTTAAATTTGATAAATTTTGTCAAGATTTTAACTTCAAATGCTTATAAAAAAAAAATTGTGCTTATTTATTTGTAATATTTTTCAACTGCTATTGTAACAATGTATCAGGAGCCCTGTATACATTTTTTACACTTTTTGGCTCAATAGATAAAACTTTATTGATATTTATAGAAAAAAAAACTAAAAAAATTGAAAACTTACATTGTCCGTAAACAGCTCAAAAAGAGTCAAATTATTTTCAAAATTTTATCGTATATATAAAATGCTAATATAAACATTCAGGAAAATTTTCAAGTTTCTACAGTCGTTCGTTTTTTAATTACAACAAAATAAGAAAATCGTTACGTAAGAAATCGAGTGAATACCAAATGTTGTAAAAATATGAATTTCAAACGCTCATAAAAATTTAATTTGAGTTTATTATAGACATTTTTTTTTTTTATAAAGGTAGATTATCCTTTTAGGAATCTTGTATTACATTTTAAAATATTAGTTCTAAAAAGAAAAATTTTTACGAATTATAAACTCAAAATAATTTGGTAATTTTCGTGATTTTTCCATATTTTGTCAATTTTTAAACTTTAAATGCTAATAAAAAAAAACTGTGACTAAGGATTGTGTGTGATATTTTTCAAATGTCATTGTAACAATATAGTAGGAGCCTTGTATTAAATTTTCAAGATTTTTTACTCAACAAATAAAGTTTTATTGACATTCATAGAAAAAAAACCTAATTAAATTTAAAACTGAAACTGTCCGTAAACAGCTCAAAACAAATCAAAATATTTTGAAAATTTTATCATGTATAGAAAATGGAAATATAAACAACCAGTGAAAATTGCATGTATCTACAGTCATTCGTTTTAAAGTTACACCAAAAACCGAAATCAATTTTCTCGAAAACAGATTTTGCGTAAAAATTCCCGTTTTTTCTTAATTTTTCTTTTGTTTTGCACGGCGCTTTTGAAAACTATTGTAAAAATTTTTCTATTGACCCCCCAAAGTACCAACTAGATTCACTTTCCTATCAGAAAAGGTACTGTTGAAGAAAATCCAAACACTTTTACTGTCCTAAAAGGTGATGACAGACACAAAAAAAAATTAAAAAAAAAAAAAAACACACATCATTGTAAAATCAATACATTCATCGTTCCACTCAGAATCTAAAATATTTAATAATAAATTGACATTTACATAAATGTTTACATAAATATATATGTATGTATATAATATAAATGTATGCATAAATTAAATTTACATAAATAAGTGCACTAAAAATGTAAAAAATAAGATTTTCTTTATTTACATAACATTTTACAAAATTCATAATGTACTATTAATTAAAAGAATAGAAATATAAAAACGTTTATACAAGTTTATCGATAGGAAATAATGTTAAAAAAAACTGTAAAAACTTTAGAACTGTTAACTCCCCTAGATGGCGCGTCGTATGTGTTTGATGCTATCTAGAAGTTGTGGGTTTTGATATTGTTAATTAATTGTCTTTGTCACTAGTTAGTTGTCGCGCGTTGCGTAGCGATTTGTGACCTACACCGTTGCGAGGTTGACCAGACGTCATTCGATTGCCTCGTTTACTTTAATAAATTGTTTTTCTAAGCTTTTATATAACTTGTGTTTAATTCTTTCGTAGGGAAAGTTAACATAAATTATCAGAAGTGGGATATCGAAAGTGATTAGTAGAACGTAGTGCGCTAGATCACGTGTCGTCCGTGGACGTTGAAGATCGTTAATTTTAAATCGCGTGTTCGGAAACGAGTTCCGAATAGTTAGTGCCGTGCGTGGTAGTGTTTCGTGGTGCGTCGCGAAAATCGGGTGAAATTCGATCAATTGAAAAAAAAAACCGTGGTTTTGTCGTTTTGAGTTTA
>NW_021769973.1:4668-16662 GCF_005508785.2 Acyrthosiphon pisum | reverse complement strand
TGTGAAGTTTTCTACAGTTTACATTTTGTCGTTTATTTTTAAAACATATAAGTTTTATTAATCAACTGTGGATTAACAATTATTCGATGCGGGACTACAAAATAAAACGGCAGGCGTCCCAGTAACACCGCCAGGAAAATCCGGCACCAACAGTAACCCCTCCCCCAGAAACAACACCAGCCCACGGTGACGGAAGTAACAAACACTACCGGAACCACGGAACAACTAACAGCCGCCACCTCCCAAACCGTGGATATGGAAATATCCCCGGAAGAGGAGGCGGAACTGTTAGGAGAGACGGACGCAGGCATGGCTGACAACGAGGACATGGAGGTTAGTCTCGTCTACTTCAGTCCCCCCACGTCACCCAACATGACTAGACAACACCAGGGCCACTTCCGCTGAACACAGCCGGAAAACGTGCCCACGGACAGGTGTCTACTACAACCACCCTCCACACACGACCCACTACAACACCGCGGCAACGGCCGGAACACCAACACCGTTGGTGGTTTGTGGGGGGGGGGGGGGTATGACGCGGTCCCGCTCTTTGGCAGTTTGAATTTAAACAGCCTTTGTGCGGAAGCCGCGCTGTGGTCTCTCAAACAAACCGCCAATTGACGACGGACGACGCTGGCGCGCGACACCCGCGCCAGGAACCGTCGGCCGGCCGTTCGGTGAACTGGATTGTACAAGTCACTTGTTTTCTACGACCTGCACGAAACGCACAGACGAGATACGTCCCCGCGAGTTGAGAAGCCTCCCGAAGCAAAAACGGACCCCATATTTCTTTTCTTTTTCTTTATGTTACTCTTAACGCTTCTATAATAAAGTGTTAATCGGAATTGGTGTCCGAATAAAGTTGAATCCCACAACAAAACGGTGTTCAATACCTATTTTATTTTATTTGGTCACCTCAATAAACCATCCACGCAGCACCCCACAAGTCCGCATCACATCCCTCTCCTCAAACGCAAACTTACGATCAGGCCACGTCCAATACACCAGCCAACGGTGCTCCACCTCCTACTAATACTCAGCCGCCTGATTTGAGCAAATTGATGACTAATTTAAAGTAGGTACCTATCTACAATTATTCGTTATTTAATTACAAAAAAAGAAGAAAATCGCTACTTGAGAACTCGAGTGAATATCCAATAGGTATTGTAAAACTTCAAACGCTCATAAAAATTTAATTTAACGTTCTGGTAGAAATTTTTTTTTTTAAGTTATTGTAGACAAACATAAAATGAGGAATTTTGTATCACGTTTTCAAATCTTAGATTTAACAAGAAAAATGTTTATGTGTCTACCTCGTAATAATTTTCCGATTTTCGTGATTTTTAAAGCTGTAAACCGGGTGAATAGAATTTTTTTAAGGAGAATTTCTTGATATTTTTACTTTTAAAAAATGTTTGTCTAATTTTTTATTCTCTCTAAAAATGTACTAAAATTGAAATTTTTTAAATATATAAAATAAAATTAACAGAATAATAATGAATAATTTAAAACAAAAATATTCTCATTAAATAATTTATACTAGATATTTAAAAGTAACATTAATCTAAGTAATATTAAGGTTCGTAACATATTAATTTAAGTTAATCTTTTATCAATTTTTTTCAAAATAAAAATAGTTTATACTCTAAAATAATTTTAATAATATTTTAATTTATCTAAATTTAATTAATCAGAGTCTGAGCTTTCTCGACGTTTTCTTTTTCTTTTTTCTGTGCATAAACTTTTAGTGAGTGTCTCAAAAAACCCAACTATTTGAGAACGTAGTTTTGTTTGCTCATCTAAAATGTTAATAAATTCTGCATGTTGTTCTTTTTGTACTTTCATTGTTTCCATTTGATGTCTGTTTAAGGTGTAATTTAATAATGTTTTGTTAGCAGGCTTAAGGGTGTTTTTCGGGTGATGTAGTATGGAAGGTGGCGATATTTTTGATGTTGATGGCGTATTCATGCAGGTTGGTTTCTCATCATCAGATAGATCTGTAAACAATGTTGAAGCTAATCCTGTCTTTGAGAGGTGAAAGTGGTGCAACAGCGGAGATGGTACTTAATGAATGTTTTTTATTGATGGACTATGTATCAATAATTGATGGAGGATTAATTTTGTGTTAACTCTCCATAAAACAGTGAAAGATTTCGTAATGTGCTGGGGCCTTCATGAATCCATTGCTTGACTGGTTCACGCTCTTAAATTATTATGTCTGGCTTAAACTTTAATATCTGAAGCTAGTAACGACTACTTTGATCGGTATCCCGACAATTGAGCAAAACAAAAAGAACAAATGAAAAAAAGCGAATAAATATATATAATCTAGTTAAAGATTTAGGTATATATCTTGACTCCTCTCTTTCATTCAATGATCACCATGTCCATATTCAGAATAGAGCGTCATCAATGCTTGGCTTTATAATGCGTAGTTGTAATAATTTTGATAATCCTTTAGCACTAAAATCACTTTACTGCGCTCTAGTTAGATCAATTTTTGATTATAATTCAATAATATGGTCTCCATACACACTAGGTCCAATTTATTCTATTGAGGCGATTCAAAATCGTTTCTTGAGACTTATATCCATCAAGTGTAATATTAAACGTTTGCCTCACACTTCATATGAACCATTGTTACTATATCTAAACATTGATACTCTTCAAAACAGAAGGATTAAAAATGATATTAGCTTTATATTTAAACTATTAAATGGATATATTTACTGTCCTGATCTTTGTCAAATATATCATTTCTAGTTCCTGGTCATTCAACTAGACAGACAGACACCTTTTATGTGCCATTCCAGCGCACTTTATATGGTAAGAACGCCCCCTTAATTAGATGTATGCAACATGTAAATAATTTTAATGTCGATCTTTTTATTTGTTATTCTGTGAGTTCATTTAATTTATATCTTAGAAATTTATTCACTTAAAATATTTTTGTACCTCCACAACAATCATTATATATATATTTATACTATTTTATATTCCACAATAACCATTATGTACATACTATTTTATATTCCACATACTATTGTAATTGGGCTCGCCCGTTAAATTAATAAATAAATAAATTAATTAATAAATAAATAAATAAATAATCGTTTTCGCTTTAAATACTGTGTACTAACTATGTGAAACTACTGTGAAATATTTTAGGATTCGAAAAGTCCACAATAAGATTACGTTTATGATAATTTGTCTTATCTGAGTCACTGTCTTCGTACCTATGTTGAGTTAGTCATTTTAGTCGTCCGCCGGAGCTCTTATATTAATGTGGTCTTTAACGTGTAATAATGCAGTATATTAAGTCACAACAAGGAAAACTTTTCCTACAGTTAAATAGGTTTTTATATCGGAAAGAAAAAATACATAAAGATGTCGAATATTGGCGATGTATAGATAAACTATGTACAGGGCGTTTGAATTTAAAATACGAAGAAATTATTAAAGGCCCTTACGATCATAATCATGTTGCTGATATAATTAAAAATCAAGCAAAAGTAGAAGTCGAAAGTATTAAAAACCGCGCCGTTGAAACTCAAGATAATACTGCAGTTATAATAAGTGAGTCGTCATCTTCTGTATTTCCAATTGTTTATTGTGCACTTCCACAGATCGCATACTTGAAACGTACATTTCAAAGAACGAGACAAAGAAATTGCTTAGCTCCACCTAATCCTCAAATTCTCGATGATTTACACCAATTGCCTATTGAATATAAATTGACTACTCATGGTAAACAATTTGTTTTATATGACAGTGTCGATGACTATGGTTTGTCAAACCAACGAATTATAATTTTTGTTCATTTGATAGCTTGGATCTGATGTCAGAATCCGATCACTGGTTTTCTGAAGGTACTTTCAAATCAGCTCCACCTATTTTTAATCAAATCTATAAAATACACGTATTAAAACATGATAGATGTATACCAACATTATATGCACTATTACCCGATAAAAAATCATCTACTTATGTGTGTTTATTAAAAAAATAAAAAGAAATAAAAAATAGTTTAAACCCAAAATCTATTTTAACTGATTTTGAAAACGCCTCTATTAATGCTTTTAAAGAAGTATTTCCACAAATCGAAAACCGTGACTGTTTTTTTCATCTTAATCGGTGTATTTGGCGAAAACTGCAGACTATACTCCGTTTCACGAGAGAAGGTACACGCAGTGTTGCCAGAAATGTATTATGTGAAAACCGTAAAAAGTATTCAAAATTACCGTATGTTACCGTACAATAGGAGAACTTCAAATATATCGTACATTACCGTACATTTCTATAAATTACCGTATTTGCGGTACAATTATTACAATATTGTTATCAGTACGTTATCAGTCGTTGTTATCAGTTATCAATTATCAGCATAGACATATCTAAATTCAAAATAATATGTTAATTTGTTACTAATGAAATATCAAATAACTTTTTAGTTTTTTTGAAATCATATAAAGTTATAAATTAAATTGTTAAGTATTAATTGTATTTTAGTAAAGTATGTAACATCAAATAAGTATAACAATACAGTCAATAGTTAAAAATCACTGCAACAGCCAGTAGGTAACATAAATACTCACTAAATAGTAGTGAGTATAGTATTATAACAAGATATCCAACATCAAAAAAATTATTAAAATATAGGTCGTAAATTAATGATCGCTGTAGCAACTTAAATAATAATAGTATAAAAACATCAAAATACATTAAAATCAAATCTTCACTTATTTCAGTTTCATCATAAGTCTTCATAATAAGTAGGTAATATAATTAATCATCTAAAATAAAATCGTCACTCTTTTCTATCTCGTCATTAATCTTTGTGGGATACAAATTTATAGATGTCATAGAATCAACCATTTTTTTGCATGGTTGGAAATTGTAGCATGAACCATTTTTTATAGCTTCACTTGTCATTATAGTTGCTGAAACAGTTTTAGTTATTAGTTTATTTCTTGACTTGGTTTTTATTCTATTAACTTTACTGAATATTCACTCGCAGCATGCATTCGAATGCGGCAATGACATAACTGATAATGCAAATGTTGCTAACTCTTGGAATTGTTGAGATTCTAAATTTTTTATTTTTATCCAAAATTGATCTGGTTTTTTTTCATTGGTAATATCATCGGAAAAATGTACTAAACACATTAAACGCCATTGATCATCAATTACTTGTAGTAAATCAGTTTTTACTATCCTGGGGAGTTTTTGAGTAAGACACAGTATACAATTTGTTGTGTTGTATTTGGATCTCTTTTTATCAGAAAGAGCAACAGACGGTGTGAGAATATTTAATAAAGGTAGAATGGGATCAGAAAAATCGTACCGTTTTTTTATTTGTACACAACTCACTTTTAAAAACTCAACACAGTTCATGTAGAAGTTTGTCAACAAATCTTGCCTTCTCTTTACGGAGTCAAGTAAAATGTGGTTCATAATTTTGACTCCTAAATAGATATCAGAATGTTTTAAAAATTGATCGTTACGCATTGGGTCCAATTCTGATAGGGGAGTTTTTAAAACATAATCTCTTTTCATATAGACCATTAATAAATCTTTATAAGATATTTCCATTTTTTCATGTAATGTATTTAAAACTATTTGATCTGTTTGAAAATATTGGTTGAGCATAGTGAATTTGGGTAAAATCCACTCAAGAAAATAAAAAAATCCTTTCGTAAATGGATCGTTTAGCTGGTTAAAAATAGATTCTGCCGATAATAATTTTTCTGATAGCCACTTTTCACTGAAAAATAATTGAAGGGCATCCCACTGTTCCAATAATCGCTCAACAACACTAAACAAGGAAAGCCATCTTGTTTGGGAAGGATGTAATATTCTGTGCACATCTAAATTCAAAAATACTTGAAACTGGACGAATTGACTTTGTCGTTTGCTACTATGAGAAAAGAAATTAAAATTTTTTCGAGCAAAATCTTCTAACCTCCTTGGTAACGATTTACAAGCTTCACTACAAACTAAATGTAGTGAATGGCATATACATTTCATTATAAATACACCAGGAAACATTTCTTTCATTCTGCTAGACACCGAATTATTTTTACCCATCATTGTCGAACAACCATCGGACCCAAATCCTATTATATTTTCAACATTGACATTATGCTTTTTGAACGCATCAATAACATTTATGAAAATGTTTTCAGCGGTAGCGCCAGCATTAACTTCCTCGGGGTTTTCCAAATTATACACGGGTAACAAATCCCAAAACTGTGTTTTAATCTTATTATCACCACTATAGCCAGGGTTGCAAAAAAAACAGTTTTTTTTTAAAAAAAACGTTTTAAACGATTAAAACGTTTAAAACGATGTTTTTTTTGTTTAAAACGTTTTTTTTAAATGTTTTTTATTAATGTGTTTAAAACGTTTTAAACGATGTTTTTTTGTTTAAAACGTTTTTATTTTTTTTTTAACATTGTTTTAAACGCCATTTTTTAACTATAAGTCTATAAACAACTTTTTTCAACAATCGTTTTTTTAGTGCAGGGCAGTAACAACTAACAACAAATTATAGTTACCTACATAGTAGTCAAGGATGAATCGCATTCTTAAAAATAAAACCATATCTATTAATATTTATTATAACTGTGTAAGATACTTAGATACCTATTAACATAGAACAATATTAAGGTATCTGTCGAAAATCAAGTTATAAGTTACATAAAATAGTTTGTTATTTTTTTTTTGTTTTAAACGTTTATGAATAAAACGTTTATGTATAAAACGTTTAAAACAAATCCACTAGTTTAAAACGTTTTAAGCACATGTTTAAAACATTTTGTTTTAAACACTTTGCAACCCTGACTATAGCGTACAACAATACACATTGTTGATATACATGCAATATCAGTGGATTCGTCAATCATGACAGAAAATTTAGTTTTATTTAGTATACTCGATAGCGATTCTTTTTCAACAGGAGAAATTATATTTTTTATGATGTTTGTTGCTTTTGTTCGTTTTAACCTCATTTTTTTGGCAAATTTTAGAATCGGGAAATATACTTTTTAATAATGGTTCAAGATGATCCATAGCTAAAAACGCTATGTTGTGTTCCGCTAAGAAACCTGATAATTTAATTTCTGCAATCTTAATTTGTTCATCTGTTGGGTCACTTTTATTATTTACAAACGACGACATACAATTTTGAGAGCTAAGAGGTGTGTTTCTTACTGCATTTTTGTGGATGATATTTTTTGCGTGGTTTTTAATAGACGTCAGTTCAGAAATAAAACTCACATTACATTTTGTACATTTTCCCCGGTAACAATCATTATTGTCAGCTCTCAACCAATCTTTGAATTCCGCATTTTTTTCCCATAATGGACGGTATTTTTGTTTCCGATGAGTACCTTTTTCGTCTCTGGAAAGTTCGTTCCGCATTCGTCGCCTTTTGTTTTGAGTCGATGGTCCATCACAGTCACTGTCTTCTATTAAACTCTATTTTTAAAATAATAAATAACCTATATATTAAATTTAATCCTATATATGTATATTAAATAAATATTTTTTTATATTATTTATTAATAAGTAATAACAATTCGTAGATGACCATAAATTATCTATTTATCAATAATGGTTAACAATTACAACTATGTTAAGTACTCACCTCTGGTTAGTCATAATCGGACATATTATTTTAATTTAAATTCTCTACAAATCCACAAACCCTAACGATTTTTTATCTAAGTTTATTGAGACGTGGTATAAATTTACAATAAAATAACGAACAGAATATGACTACTCGCCGCAATAGCTGGTAGCAAACGACAGACCACAAACGTATCGGTTAATAATCGTTTGCTGGTGATTCCAAATTCCAATGCTGAATTAATCGCACGTCTTATTATTATATTATCTATAAAGCTAGTTGTAATATAACGGCTAACACCTATAGATACTACCTACATCCGGGTATTCTACCTAAAAGGCCAACGAAAAACTTTTATTCGTGGACTTTTGTTCGATATATATAATTTATATCTAGTATGTAACATAATATATATTATAATTGTTAAACATATTTTTATAAAGACATTTGGGTCGTTTAAATAATAATAAAGCCCCAAGGCATTAAAAAAAAATAAAAATACAAATATGTTTAGTATTTACCGCCTGAAAATTGAAATACCGTATATTTACGTACGGTTTTGATTTCTGTACCGTACACCGTACACGGAGTAAAAAAACCGTATAAACGGTATAAACCGTACATCTGGCAACACTGGGTACACGTTTTTTCGTCCGTCGATGCGTATCTCCCACCAATTTCGCCCGTTCGTTCACGATCGTAAAATGTTCCGGCTGCGGTCGGCAACGACTCGTTCGCATACGTACCGCCGGGCAGTAAAAAGTGGGGGAAATTTGGCCTCCGCGCTGTTGACGGCGACAGTCGGATGCGCGACTCGTGTACCTTCTCTCGTGAAGGAAAAATACATCAATGACCCAAATTTTTCTATTCAGCTTCGCTTACTACCAGCACTTGCGTTTGTTCCAATCAATGTACGTCATTACGTAGAAAAAGCATTTGAGGAACTTTTAGATACTGAATACTACAAGGAACATGAGGATTTTCTTCAACCAATAGTGGACTATTTTGAAGATACATGGATAGGAAGACCAACTCGAAGATAGGGAAGAAGAAAATCAATATTTTCAATTCAGATGTGGAATTGTTACGAAACAACAAAACATGGGTTACCAAAAACAAATAACTCTATTGAAGGTAATCAGAAATTAGTTAATAACTTGCAATCATGTATATTATATAAATTATACTTAATTGTTTTAGAGTGGAATAGATGCTTCAATTGTCTATTAGGGTCGTGTAATCCAACAATTTGGAGGTTCATAAAAGCCCTTCAAAATCAACAGACTTTAGTGGATATGCAGTTACATCAAATTAATAGTGGCATACGTTCGTTCAATAAAAAAAAATATAATGATTCTGCCGAAAAATTAAAAAATATTGTTGATGATTATTATAATAATCCGACAATTCAATATTTAAAAGGTATCGCGTATAATTTTTCATTGCAAGTATAAATGACAAATATGAAATATAAATGTATTAATTCCATAATTATATGTATGTGCAAATAATTTATTTTAATTATATTATAATATTATATTTTTTCGCTCTATATGTTTTCTAATAATACTTGAATAAACTCATATTTTTATTCGCTCGTAAATACGTTAATACGTTCGCTCAATTGTCGTAGAACCCCATTGATCCACTGGAGTGCGATATGGTAACTTAAGCTGTTATTAGTCCCACACACCCGGGATCATGTGTGTCGCGGACAGACCTAAACTTTTTTTTTTACAAATATGATTTCAATTGTATGTTTTGATTAAGCCATAATATTCTCCCCCGCCTGAAGGGATGGAAGAACTTTATTATTGGCTGCATACAGAAGTGGACACAGTTTGACGATGGGTTTCTGGAACATTCTGTCACCCGACATCTGAATGGTCACAACTCTTACTATGTGGTTGATTGTCCTCAATGACTAGCACAGGGTTTTTCGCTAAACTTAATGAAAAGTTTGCCAGCCGTGGTCCAACGCGTTCGTGGTAGGAGAGATCTGAGATATTCTGATAACCACCGTCGCCAAAAACCTTGAGTCATGCCTTGGACTAGTTGCCATCATTTTAAATAATTGAAGGGTCGTTCTGGATGCTGAGGTTTAGGAGGTAGAGTCAGACAACCATCTACTAAAAAGTGAGCAGATGTCAGATTTCTGGGTCACAAGATTGTAAAGTCAGTGGCCTACTGTTCAAGCATGTTTCAATTTGACATAGCATGGTTGTTAGTTCTTCAAAGTTAAGTTTGGCCGACCCTGTGATGCGTAGAATATGGTATTTAGTAGACTTAACTACAGCTTCCTTTAGTCCGCCTATAAAATGCCACTCAGTACCATCCGTGGCTAAGGACTCAATTACAGTTTTGTTGTTGTTAGAGTGCTCCTTGTAGTAGCGTCTCAACTCTGCCCTGGCTTCTTGGAAATTGGTTCCGTTGTCATAGTGAATATGGGCGCTTTGACCCGTCGAGCAAAAAAATCTACGTTACGCAGCCAAAAAGGCTTGTGCTGATAGGTTACTAACAGCTTCGAGGTGAATAGCACGCGTGCTAAAGCACACAAATACTGAAATGTAAGCCTTGGTTTTATTTCTTGGACCAGAGTATAATAATATTGGCCAGCGAAATCTACTCCCGTTGCTGTAATAGCATCCAAATATTTTTATTAATTTTTTCATTATATACTTATTAAAGATGTATACTATTTTCTTTAAGTTGTGCCAGTTAAAATGTTGGTATTCTAATTGTACAGTGTTTTGTATTTTATTATATCTAGTCTAAAGCTTAACTCTGAAATCTGAAGTGTTTAAGGCTTGTTTAAAAAATTGAAGAATCATGTGTTAAATTAAATTTGAATATTATAATTGTATTTTATATATTAATATTAGCTATATGAAACTTTTTTTAAAAAAAAATCTGTTTACTGATTTCAATATTACCTATATACCAAAATTAAACAAAAATAATTAACAAAAAAAATCATAATTATTTTATCCTAACTATCTAAAATCTAAAAAATAATTCAGTTATATCAGTTGTCACAAATTTTACATATTATAATAATAATAATTATTTTATAAATATCTAAAATCTAAAAAATAATATTTCAGTTTTACTAGCTATCACAAAGTTTACATATTCAATTGAAAATCAAAAATTAAAAAAGTTAAGGATTTGTCACTTAAAAATATGAAAATAAAAAATGTTATATCACAGTCGTTTATATGTCTTCATTAAAAAAATCTAAAAAAAAAAATGTACAATAATAAATAATCACATTAGTCACTCAAACACATTTTTACAATTTTAACAAAACTAATATTTGCCTACTCAGTTATTTTTCAAATCATACCATTCAAGACACGAGTCACATAAAATTGATTTTTGTGATTTTATGTCTAAATCACACATTGGACATACCCAATTATTTTTTTTTTTAAATTTTAACATTTTTATTGCTAAATGCCATGCAGTTTCTGTGCAATATGGTTTTACTATTAATATTAACATCATCTCCAAGTATTCTAGTGCAAATTTGGTTTGGTTGACATTTAATATCGGATTCGCATATTTTGTAGTTGTTTCTACGGACCTGATCGACAACATTTTTATTAGTTAACCATTCAATAATCATATTTTCTTTTGTTTGAACATGTTTTTTTGGTAAACCAATAGTTGTTAGAGCAGTGGCGTATTTAGGAATTTGTTATGGGGAGGGTCCAGATAATTTTCAGAAAACAGAGCCGTAGCGGGCAAAGCCTCCCACACCACTCAATTACACTTTATTAAATAAATATACCATATTTTTAAGACAATTTAAAATTTTCGAGTTTTTAATTGGTATTAAATAAAAATATGTATAAAACCAATTTAAAAAAGTAGGTAAGTGGATGTCGCTCTACTGTATAGTAGGTTACAAGTGGGTCAATGTATGATGGATTGTATTACACTTGAATTCAATGATATAATATCATTGTAAAAGGAAAACGATTCTGAGCGGAGATGGTTTGTCAGTCTGGATATTTTATATTGTTATTATTTATTATAGTCCGTAAGTTGAATTAATATTGAAATATATTTTTTGTTTATATTCTCTATTTTGTTTATTGTCTATGATGATAAACAAAGCGTTAGAAATCAAAATCCCATTTTTAGAGGTTTTTTGTAATTTGTCGGTGGTTTTTCCCGTGACATTAAATAACTATTGATAAAATCAAAAAATGACCTGCTTAAAGTACCATCTTAATCCAATTTGCTAAAAGATAAGATAGGTATTACATATTGAAATCAAAGCACTCCTTCTGGTAGAAATTTTGTATACAGGATAAAAAAAAAAAATAAACACCATTGTAAAACCACTAGTTTCATCG
>NW_021769973.1:0-4571 GCF_005508785.2 Acyrthosiphon pisum | reverse complement strand
CCCCCGTAAATACGCCACTGTGTTAGAGTAGTTCCCTTCGGTCTACCACAAAATTTAATTTTTTGGGGTAACTGAATGCATGCCAGCTGAGATATACTTTCTTTGAATGAAATAATTAAAATTAATTGAGATTTATTAACTTACTATAGTAATATTTACAATACTTACCAACAGGTTCATTAGCAAAAAGCTAATCAGCAAAAGGTATAATTTGTAATTTGCCATATGGGATATATCTGAGATCGCAAAGAAGATAATTTTTGTCTCAATAACGGTGGTCAGTGATAGTTCTTTATTATTAATTATTATACATCAAGACTTTATGGGGGCCTCTTAAAAATATTCCAACGATGGGGCATGAAAAAAATATCACTTTTGAGATTTTTAATATTTAAACAAATAAACATTAAATTGAAATTCTGATATGTATCTACATTTGCAAAATACGCAGCCGGGCTCAATGACGTCACGTGACTAATCTTCATTTCTTAATTTTTCATAGAGTAATATTTTTTTTTACATCGGATTTTCACCAAATCATTCCATACAGTGATAGCTACAATAATTTAACATTTAAAAAATGTTAAATGTTGCGTGCTCTCTTAAGAATAATCGTAGAAGTGCATGTTACGGGTTACCAGAAAAAGGAATAATCGGTACCTTACAATTATTATATTAGTGAAAATTTTAAAACGATAGCCGCATGAGTAAATGCAAACCGAGGATTGGCCACCCTTGTGTTATCTAGGATGACTGATTCTATAATAGTTAAAAAAAAAACACGGGATACGGGACAATACGCGATTCATTGAACTTTAATTAAACATACCTATTTTTCCTCAATACATAAGGTATTTTAGTACCTACTTATATTATGATAAAATTAATTTTTTTAATAACTACACGTTGCTTAACTACCTATATTAATTAACGTCGGTTAAACAAATAATAATATGTACTTACGTAATGAGTCCGGATCCATTTGCCGCGATTGCGAAATATAAATGTGAAACAACTCGTCGAATTCTATTGACTTAATATTATACTATACTATTTATACAATAATAAACAAATATAAAGTTAGTCATTAATAGCGATAATATTATTATGTAATTTATGTTATCTTGATTCTTGACGTGCCACTGGTAAGAGTGTGGGCTACAAGACATCTACAACGACAATAATATACTAAAAATTATGTTTAGGTACTGGCGGTACTGCGCTAAATTTAAATTAAACCACAATACCCAATATAAATTAAAACTTAACAGAATAATATTTGTCACCATACAAAATACAAATGTACATTGTATGCCTAATCATTCGATTAAACAAATAATATCAATACCTAACTAAAAAAGGAGGGTAAGTGGATGTCGCTCTGCTGTACAGTAGATACGAGTGGGTCACTGTATAATGGATGGTATTAAATTTGAATTCAATGATATAATACCATTGTATACAGTGGCGTAAATTGGCCTCAATTTCTGGTGGTGCAGAGACATATTTTATTTTCTAACCCGCCAATACTTATTTCCATTAAAAATCCCCGCCCAATAAAAATGTTTTTTTTTTTTGTAAAACTAATAAATAAGAATTATTTTAACAGTAAAACCTTTATTATTTGTAATTATACAACAATAAAAATTTTTTTATTTTAAACTGAGTCGACGTCCTCTTTCAAGACATGTTGCATCAAACTCATCAATTACTTGATCGAAATCAATGCAATAATTTTTTTTAATTTGTAAATTAGCTAAACTACTTAAACGCTCTTGCCCCATCGTCGTTCTAAGATATGTTTTCAACCTCTTTAGACAGGAAAATGAACGTTCGCAACTGGCTGTGTTAGTTGATATGGTTAAAAATATTTTTAAAGACTGTTATTAATGGAAAACCTTTTTGAATATCATTTTGCTTTTTATAATCTATTTTTGCTTCCAATTTTTCAGATACTGAAGTATTGTCATATTTTTGGTTAAACATTCTATTAAAAATTTCCAACTCTGTCTTTAAGTCATGTGTATTGAAGTTATATGTGTCACTAACTAATTTTAATAGATCCTCAGTTGGTTCTTCTGACATAAATATTTCACTTAATCCACTTATAATATCCATTTGATTTTCTTTAAATCTATTTTTCATTTCTTGTATTATTACATCTAAAACTTTAAAGTAAATGGTAATACGGTAATTGTCCTTAACTAGGATACTATTTGACTATGTTTCACCACCACCTAGTTTGAGAGGAATGCTTTTTTTTCTTTTCAATTTAGGATGTTCAACTTGATATTTATCAGCCATTTCAATAACTTAATGAATTCATTCCACTTATATTCAAATTTCACATCTGATCTTAGTTCTTTTAATACATCTAAAGTACTGTCATACATATTTTTTGCTGTAGAAAAGTTAATGCTAGGCGACTGCAAATATTTTGATAAAATATGAGTTTGTTCAAAAACATTTTTTAAAAATAATAAACAAAATATAAATTCAAAGTTTAATATATTATTCATTTAACTTTTGGCTTCACCTCCTGACACTATATCATTCTCATATATGTGTTCTAGTGTTTCAATGATCTCACTAAAATTTAAATATACAGCTTCAAAGCATCAGTGCGACAACTCCATCTCGCTTCACATAACTTTTTTAAGCTTTTCGGTCCATTTACCTTAGATGCATTTAAGCACATATTTTCATATATTTCGTTACGTTTAGACGATGCTTTGATAAAATTATACAAGGACTGTAAGGTACCAAAAATATTTCTTACACAAGCCACTTGTTTTGTAAGATCAACCAGGATATAAATTTAATATATGAGCATGGCAGTGCACATAGAATGCCAGAGGATTTAGTTCACGAATTCTAGCTTGTACTCCATTATATGTACCACGTATGGCAGCTGCCCCATCATAACATTGGTCACATATATCTTCAACTTTTAAACCATTTTGCAAGAGTATTTTTTGAATTAAATTTGCCAATGTTTTACTGTCAGTCCTATCAATTTTATAAAAACCATAAAACACTTCATGAATTTTAAACGTTTTATCTACATAGCGTATAACTATAGACACTTGTTCGTGGCAAGAAAGATCTTGGGTTTCATCAACTAAAATACTGAATACTTTTGCATTTTTTATATAACCTGTTATGTTTTTAAATACTTGATTTGACATTATATTAATGAAATTATTTGTATAAAGCGCATTTGTATAAGTATAATTATGTTCTTTCTCGATAAAATATTCTTTTAGAACGTTGTTATATTTAGCTACTTGATGTAATAACTCAATAAAATTACCTTTATTTGATGATTCAATGGATTCATCATGGCCACGGATAGGTATCCCTTGTCTACAACAGAATAATAAATTGTCTAACAAAATTGTGATGTAAAGTCTATTTTTTTTGACTGATTCTTTTATTTGGTATCAATTATTGTTGCTATGCTTCCGACCTGATTGCTTGAATGAAATCCAGCCATTTTTGCACAAGTTTCTTTGTGAGAAATACTTTTTTCGTGATTAGAAAAAGCTTTATTATCTATGCCAAGATTTAAAACCAATTAATGTAAATGAGTCTTCAGCATTTTTATTTGTTGGTGGAAAACAGCGACAATAAAAACAGTAAACTGAATTATTTATTACACTATATTCTAACCAATTATATTAACTATACCACTCAACTCTGAATACCCTAGGTACCATTAACCTTAGGAAATTTACAGTCTCTTGGTTGATATGGTCTAAAATTTTTTTTCCTGAAACTATAGGCATGTTTATTCAATGCTGGATCACGGTCATCACTAGAGTTAAATTCAGATTCTATGAAAAATTAAGAAATATAACACTGCTATGTAATAAGATCTCTTGCAGTTGGCCTGTGCTGAAGATTTTTGAAAAAAAATTTAAAAATTTCCATCACTTTATACTGGTAGATTTTAACAACTCAAAACTTAGAAAATTAAAAAAAAAATTTTTAGACCAAAACTTACAAAGTTACAGCTAAAACTTATGCAAGATGCTAGCGCTTATCGTATATTATTATAATTTAGTGTATACTACTGTATAGTCTTGTTTATAAAATGGTTTATAATTCTTTGTTCTATCTTTTTTTCTTACTTGTTCATAGATTAATGTATACAAATGTTTTTCCTAAGTACTCATGAGTGAGTAATATATGTACAATTTTAATTAGTTGGGATGGGAGGAGCAAAATAAAAAAATGTGAGCTGAATAAAGGTGTTCTGATGTTAATGAAAATTTAAAGTTCATATTACATTCTAGAGTGTAAGAGCCCTGTCTTATCCCTTATTTCCAACGGGCAATGATTGATCATGTAAGTACTCAAAATAAAAGTGTGAAACAACATTAGAAAAACATAAGATAATTATAATAAAAAATAAACTTTTAGTAAAATATAGTAAAAAACAAAACACAACCAACTTCATAAATAAATGATAATAGTAACAAAATAAATATTTAACTTGTAGTAGGTAGGTAAAAATAAATGAACAAAATACAACACAATACATAATACATATTATAGTGTAATATTTT
>NW_021769972.1:5002-13152 GCF_005508785.2 Acyrthosiphon pisum | reverse complement strand
AATGGAGATATTTTGACGGGTCACCTAGATTTTTGTCATGTACAAATAACTTAGCATCATTAACTATCTGAATGCAGTTTTCTTCAGATCTTAAATCTTGTAAACGAATTTTAGCATTATCAATTAATGTCATAGCTTGAATAGAAATCCATTGATTTTGATTGCAAATAATTAGAAACTACTGTGGTAATTGAAAATATTTTTCTTATAAAGTGCATAACTAAAACAAATTGAAATGATGTAATTATTTTTAGTAAAGATTCTGCAGTTGACACTATATCCCGGTCAGAATCCTTTAGTGTGGTCAATTCATTTAAAGTTTTTAACAAAGCAAAATATTTTTCTTGAACCACAATTAACACCCTATCATGTGATGACCACCTTGTAGATGAAAACCGTTTTAATCGACGTTTCTGTTCTTGTGAGTACAATTCTCCTTGTCATTTCATGAATATTGCAGTTCGCTTTTTAGCTCGCATAAATTCTACCAATGAGCTGATATTGCCAAAAAATGACTTTGTTTCTAAGCAGCAGTCGCAAGTATCCACTACAACTAAGTTGAAAATATGGGCGGAACACCAAACGTAAATTGCACGAGGATTTTCTTCTTGTATGCGTGTTTTCAAACCAGAATATTGCCCTTACATAGATGCTGCCCCATCATATGCTTGAGCAATTAATTGTGAACGCCAATAAATTTGGTATTTATCAGTTATTTTACAAAAAATGTTGAACATACCAAGACCAGTAGAATCTGGTGCAGTTTCGAGGGCTACCAGTCGTTCATTAACTTTTCCTTGTTCACTAATGTATCTTAAAATAAATGTATACTGCTCAATATTTGATATATCAGTAGTAGTGTCAATAATTACAGCAAATTCGTTAGCCTGTTTTACTTCTTTTAATATAAATGAACGAACTTTTTCTGCCAAAACAATATTCATGATATTGTTTTGAGTTACATTTGATAAAAATGTTACACGGTTATGCTGATTTTCATTTATTTTATCCATATGGTATTTTAATGGAGCATGGTAATTAGATAAGAGTTTTAATAATTCCAAAAAATTCCCACGATTGGATGATTTATAGCCTTCATCATGCCCTCGCAAAGCTATATTTTGTCTAGCAATAAATAGTATTGCTTCAATTATAGATGACATAACTGCTTGGTTTTTCAGCGATTTGACGATTCGCTGCTTCTAAGATTCCTGTATCAATTCGCATGTTTTTCTGATACAAACCTCTAGCTATTTCACTGGTAATATGCTCTGACCAACTTTCATGAGAATCAATTGTTCTTTTAATATTTTTGTAGTCATTTGACCCTATTTTGGCTAAGAATGAATTTTTTGCTTTTGGAAGGCCAAAAAGCTTACAAGATATGCAAAAAAACTTATCTTGTGATGGCGAGTATGAAAGCCACCACATTTTTACAAACATCCGTCCATTTTCAATTTTACGGTGGTAAAAATTTTCATGAAATGATCGCACATTACCATTTGGATATTTTTTCTTGGGGAACTCATAATTCAATAACTCCAATGCAATTGGTTGACAAGGGCCTAATGATGAAAAGTGATGTACTAGCTCATTTGATAATACCAGTGGCAGCTTTCCAGGGTCATTTGGAAAAACTAGAAAAAATTGTTTTTAATTTTAATTTCAATACTCTATTTAATGCCTAATGAAATATACTTATTTACCTGTAGGAAATGTGCCTGAAGGATTTAATTGCTCGGTTTGTTCACTAATTTCTAATATTGACTCATTTTTCTCTACATTATATCAAATATCAATGATAATTAATATGCAATATACAATTAATAAAATTTGTTTTACAAATACGGTATTTGTAGCCAATTCTTTTTTCATTTAATAACAATTTATCACCATCAACCAAAATCTAACATGTATGGCTAAAAAACTACATCACACAACATTAAACTCCTTATAAAAACAGTTTTACGCAGAGCTTAATCACATATATTTGAGCTTTTATACATATAGTCTATATTATACAAAATACCAACACTTTTTACAAACAAAATTAGTTATAGTGAAACATTGTTATAACAACATAAAAATATGAAAAAATTAAATTCTACATGACTACATAAAGAAAAAAAATAATAATTTTGGTAACAAGTTGATAACTTTAAATCAATATATTATTGGTTAGATAAAATAGAAAAGAAATATTTTTGTACAAAATTATATTAATTTAGTAAAGCTAGACAAAACATATAACTATCTAAGCGACTTAAATGTTAATAAACACACATAATGAATGTAACATGATTACATGACAACTGAAACACAAATAAACAAAAAAAAACATAAATAAAATAAACTAAAAACACAAAACAATAATTATTAAAGGAATTACCTTTAGAATTTGTTATTTCCACATTATTTGTCGTACCACTTGGTTCAGAGACATGATCCAAGTCAAGAGAATTTTGTGGTATTTCAATAAAATCTAAAAAAAATATATACCCTGGTATAAATTGTTAGTACCATGTATAATAGAAAAAACATTTTCTATATTTATTGATATATTTTAATATATAACATAATATAAATTTGGAAAAATATTTTTAAATTTTCTAAAATGTCAAAATGTCTACTTACTCTTTACTTACTTACTAAAAATGTCCATAGAATTTGTATTAAATAAGGTACAACAAAGTGTGGAAAAATTACAAATTAGTTGTTACTTAATAAAATTACTCATAATAAATATTAAATTTAAAAAAAAAAAAAATGATAATAAAAGATTTGTTTATCATACATATAGAATTTTAGAAACCATGTAAAAGCACTGTTATAATTATTATTTACCTTGAATACAAGCACCGGTCATTTCATCATCCTTGTTTGTTGTTAATACATCTTCAGAGTTGCTATTAATCTCTTCAGACACTAAACAAATTATTTATGCTTGGAGAATAATACAAATCAAAATTTTATTTTACCTAATACATAATGCAAGTTTAGAACAATATTTAAAAATTGTCTAGACCATCATTTCTTAACAAACTTAACTTTCTAAAAAAAAATTTATTAATAATTACCTAATTAAAAACAATAAAAAATTAAATTTAAATTTATAGTAAAAACTTTAGAATTTTAGAAACCATGTAAAAGCACTGTTATAATTATTATTTACCTTGAATACAAGCACCGGTCATTTTATCATCCTTTTTTTTTGTTAATACATCTTCAGAGTTGCTATTAATCTCTACAGACACTAAAAAAAAATATTTATGCTTAGAGAATAATACAAGTCAAGTAAACATTCTATCATATAATATGTATATTTTCAATGGTATTATTTACTTACATTTACGTTTTCTCTGTGAAGTAAAGAATGCTGAAATATCTGTATTGTTTTTTTTTCGTTTTTGTACTTCACATGAAGCTACATGTCTCTTATTGTCCAATTCAAATCGTTCATATCATTTCTTTTTTTACCACAAAGACACTTCATAACACAACTGCTAGATGCCATTATAAATAAAATAAAACGATTCGAGTACAAGACTTATAATTTATAAAAGAAACGAGGATCAAAATATCAAATTACACAGACATCGGCATGGACAGACTAGAACACATTGACATTTGCTATTTGCCATGTTTTTTTTTGGATTTAATATAATCATATTTAAATTTGATAACGGTTACCGAAACATATGGCCAGTTTATGTAGATAAGAAAGATAAAGGTAGCCTACCTAATACCTTTATCTTTCTTATCTACAACCGTAGACCATAATACAAACTTCTGTTATATAGCTATTATTACTTAATACTTAAAAGGTATGATTTGATGATAACTGATAGCCGATAGGTAAACGTAAAATTATTATACAAATCATATTATGTTGGACAACAAGACACCCACCCCCAATCTTTACATTAACTCAGAGGCAATTGCCTATCAAATTAACGTTCCTCACGCCACTGTATCAGAATATGTTTATACGTGTTTATATGACACAACTATATTATTAATTATTATCTAGACTCATATCTAGGAACTAGGATATTATTGTCATTATTAATATTTAGTTGTTTACACAAAATATAATATGGGAATTATCCCCCTCGATCATCGAGAATTCTCAATAACAACTAGCTCTACACTTTCCCAGATCATTGGCCTATACGGGCGATAGTGCGATCGGTAGGTACATAGACATATAATAGAATGGGCGCATGTAAACTCCACCACAAGAACCTTTTTTTAGTGTAAGCTCCGCCAGGAAAATAAAACGGGTAAAATTGGATTTATGTAAACTCCGCCAGTGAAAAAAATGAAATAACAGTATACACTATACAATTAATATGATAAGCAGATTATTATTAAACAAAAAAATCATAATTTTATAATAATTATTATCCTTATTAATTAAGTATATGTAAACCAAAGTAAATAAGAAACTTAAAAATTAAAATAATAAATGTTGGAACAAATCATACAAATTGCAATGGCCAGTATGATGTTAAAAAATAATGATAGACAATTGTGATAACTAATAATCAAAAAATAATATGTAGACATATTATATTATTAAATATTATTACATAATATGTTATA
Organism: Acyrthosiphon pisum; assembly: GCF_005508785.2. Taxonomy (NCBI): domain Eukaryota; kingdom Metazoa; phylum Arthropoda; class Insecta; order Hemiptera; family Aphididae; genus Acyrthosiphon; species Acyrthosiphon pisum. The sequence goes on along the minus strand of NW_021769972.1, from coordinate 8,547 downwards.
ATAGGTTCTTATAATATTTTGAACTGTAAACTAAAATTATGAGATACAATTAATAGATATTCAAACCATTAAGTCAAATAGAAATCAACTATTATAATTATTTAGTATTTATAGCTTTTTCTAACACAATAATTTCATTTTCATTTTGTATGGACGTGTGTTGGACGTTGGTTAATTACCGTGTTTTTGTGTAAAATATTTTTTTATAACCATATTTATTATTTTTTATTGAATAATACAACAATGGGGATTGTGATAAAAAATCAAAACTTGTAATTTGTGCTGCATCATATTGTGTTATGGCATGTGGTGACATTTTAAATTCAAATCGAACAAAGTACCCTATTATAAAAGTCGAAACCAGTAGTAAATTATTTCAAATACTATTGTAAATTGTACTCTACAAAATATATATTTAAATTTATTTTTTAGGTATAATGCGAGAAATATGCTGCACGATTTAAAAATAAAACCTTCAAAAAAATTCCAACATTTTTGTCGAATGTCATCAACAGATTTCGAGTATTTATTACATAAAATTGCACCATATATATCGAAAACATTAATATGCGAGAAAATATACCTATACAAGAAAGACTTGCTGTTACGATCTGATCAAAAAGTTCCGGGACTTTTTGCATAACATGCCAACAGGGCGTCAGAGAAAAATGCAGTTGGTAGCACTGTGTAAAGGAAGTTCTCTCGAGCACAGCTGTTTTTTCAGATAGTTGATAAGACGTTTTAAATTGGAATGACAGTTGTTTTAGTAAATCGACTTTCTCATGTTTGGCGATTTCGTAGTTTTGTTCGTGATGGAAGGGAAAGAAGAGCAAATTTTGTGTGAAGCAGGGGCGTATACAGGGGGGGGGGCGATTGCCCCCCTGGACATTGTTCAATGTGTTTCATGTATAGGTGCTTACATATTTTATTATAATATTATATTACCAAAATTAAAAATACAGTGCATATTTTTTCTTAATGGAAATGGATAATGGTATAAAGTATAAAGTCCCGGAACGACATTTAGCATCAGGTGACAGTTTTATAAGTTTGTCCTGCACATTTAAATTTTCTCCTCAAACCGTTTCGAGATGTATTCAAGAAGTTTGTAGAGCACTAATACAGGAATTGAATGACGAAATTAAGGTATAACATTTATAAAATACATTTATTGTATTTTAAATAAATAATGTTTTAAACTATGGGAATAACTAAAAACATACTATAACATACACAGTCTTTCTAATGATAAGAACAAAATAAAAAAAATTGCCGGTAAATTAACCATAAAAACTCAAAATTAAATAATAAAAAAATTAAATAAAATAATACTGGTATTGCTAAAAAAAAATGAACCAAAATAAAAAAAAATTCTAGTGAACTAATTATAAAAACCTAACTGGTAATAATAAATTAAACAAATTAATAAAATAATAAAATGTATACATAATTATTAAAAAACAAAACAAAACATATTTTCATAGTATCACAATCAAAATTAAAATCAATACTACATTTAAAGAAAAATAAATAATTAAATTGGAAGTTATGTAAATTATAAACGTTGATTTTCTTTATCTTACAAATAGTACACATAACTTGAGTTATACTTTGTCAAATAATTGATCAACATTTAGCCCATCCTTTGGTTCCAATTCGTCTGTTTGATTTACCATGGCTCTTTTGAGTTGCGTTTGCTATTCTTGATGAAGATGTTTGTGAATGTGGTGAAGGTGTTGAATAATCTGGAGATATTGAACTTTTGCTGTGAGCAAAGGTAACCGGCCAATTCGGCGAATTGATATACCGGCGAACGGTTATATCGGCGAATGGACGTATCGGCGAACGAATATATCGGCGAATGGATATATTGGCGAAACTACAATACCTAACTGGAAATTTAAAAATTTAAATTCCATATTATATAATTCAATAATTGAGTCAATAATAATTTAAATAAAATAGATGTCCTAGGATAATAAAAATAATACTTAAATAAAAAGATACGTTCTAGGACAATATATACTAATATATAATTACTATGTAAAAATGTATAATATTAATTTAATAATTTAGTTTTTCTTCTTTGCCAGCCTCAATGTGTACCACTTTTAATTTAGCTAGCCCGATCTCCCTTTGTAGGCCTTCAAACATCTTCCAAATTGATACATGATGACCACCAACTTGCTTTTGAAAGCCATTATGCCATCCTTCCAAACCATTATTGGTACGAGCTAGTCCATGTATGGCAGCTTCGTAGAGATTCCACAATTTTGATTGATATCTATATTTAATTTACAAAAAAAAAAAAACGTAGTATTTTAAACGAGTATTTATATTATACAAATTGTATACTTTATATTTATCAATAACATAATATAATTTTAACTTACTTTTCCATTATGTGACTTATCTATAATGTAGCGAAAATTACTTTCGTCCACCAATTTTGGTTTCGACCTAATCGTTAATGTACTCATAGTTAATAAAAATAGAATTAAAATAGAAAATGTACAAAATTATGTAGCAAAATATGTACAATAAGCAAATATCAAAAGTGATGGAGAATAGCTGTTGGTTAGGAATTTATTGACGTATTAAATTAGAAATAAACACGTGTTACGTATATTTAAATATTTGTGTTTAATGTAATAATTTCGCCGATATATTCGTTCGCCGATACATCCATTCGCCGATATACCCGTTCGCCGATGCATCCATTCACCAATATACCCACTCGCCGTAATCTCTTTCGCCAAGATATCCTATAATCGTGAGGAAATGCTGTATTTTATGAAGATGTTTGTGAATGTGGTGAAGGTATTGAATAATCTAGAGATATTGCAGAAGAAGTAGAGAAGTACTTGATGATGTCACGGGCCTAAGAATTGGAGGAGGACACCAAATCACACTAGCTGCGTATGCTGATGACATAATAATTATGGGAGAAACCGAAGAGGACCTAAACGATCGGCAGAAAAACTAATAAGTAAGGGAAAAGAGATTGGACTACAAGTTAATGAAGGAAAAATGAAATACTTAATAGTATCACGCAGAGAACAAGTACAAAATTCGTTAGTAGTCGGTGGATGTACCTTCGAAAGGGTAACAAACATTAAATACCTGGGAGTAGATGTTAACCAACAAGCAAACAGCCATGATGAGATTAAAATGAGAATAACTGCAGGAAATAAGAGCTATTTTGCGCTCGTACCTATATTTAAATCAAGATTAATCTCCAAAAATACAAAAATAAGACTATATAAAGTACTCATTAGACCTATAGTATTGTATGCTTGTGGAGCATGGGCATCAACAAAGTCGGACGAGAAAAGATTACTACTATTTGAAAGGAAAATACTGCGGAGAATCTATGGACCCAAAAGAAACGAGGAAAATTGATATGAATGAAGAACTAATGCAGAATTGAGGGCAATGTTCAACGAGCCAAACATAGTGGGAATACTTAAAAGCAGACGAATAAGCTGGGCCGGGCATGTATGGAGAGCGGAGGGCCAAACAGTACATGATGTCACAATGTGAAA
>NW_021769972.1:2367-4244 GCF_005508785.2 Acyrthosiphon pisum | reverse complement strand
TTCTCTTTTATTTGTATTGTTTAACACTTGGTCAGTTTCTAAATGAGGAATAAACAAGACCTGGCCGCAATGTAGATACCACTACTTACTATGATTCGCTGTCTTTTTTTGAGAAGAAATCTAAACCTTTTACTTTTTTCTGAATCTTCTTCTCCCCATCACCCTCGTAAGTCATAAGTGAGAACATTGAATAATGATGTTAACCTAACCTAACCTAACCTAACCAAGTGTTAAACAATACAAATAAAAGAGAAGTGTTGCTCTTTAATGTAGGAGTGCATTGAGGTTATGAATTATAAAATAGCAGACTTGGCCACAATGTAGATTTCACTACTTTGATAGGCCGACTTTTTTGGGAGGGAGTTTGGAACTTGGCCTTTTTTCACTGTTATGTTTTTGTTGGAGTTATCATTTATTTTTGCGGGCTTCAGCGTCGTAGACGACGTGTTGTTATTATTTAATGTTTTTTAATTTTTTAATTTTTAATTTTTTTTAATTTTTTTTTTTATACGTCGTAGATTTTCTCTTGTAAGACCGTTTGGGTTTCTGTTAAGGAGCTGAGAAATTGGACTCTTGAGCGTTGGCAATACCAGGCAAAGATACCCAAGGGCGGTCTTTTATTTTTCGTCGCCGAGACTTTTTAGATGGAATATCTGTTAAGTCTGGCCTATACAAAGTTCTTAGACGGTTATATTCAACAATGGCATTATTCTTGGCTTTCACCTGACAGGGATCAAAATTAATTAAGAGAACTCCCTGGAGGCTCGTCACCCTGGAGAGGGCCACGTACGCTTGACCACACGAGAAAGTTGAGTTGTCAACATCTGACAAAGCATTTGGTAAACTTAATCCCTGACTCTTATGGATGGTAATAGCATAAGCTAAAAAAACTGGGAACTGATGTCGGTCCCATAGATATTAAAGAATGGATAGGCCATGGCTATATTAACAAAATAGAAGGTCATGGGGCCGGGATGGGGAAGAGAGAAAGATTGTTTTTTATCATTGCTTCTCATTCTGACAGAGGTCTTATCATAAATTATATACAATAATTATACATATATCTATTTGTGATAAGACCTCTATAACCTCAACAAATGTTCATGTTCGTTCCCGTAAATGGCCTATCCATTCTTTAATATCTATGGTCGGTCCCCACCTAGCGCGGCTCTACACCTAGCGCGACTGTACTGTGGTGGTGAAACGGAAAATGTTTGTGAACGGCCGCGCGTGCTGCGATGTTCATGCGCGGGCGTACGACACTACGACCTTTCCTTTCTTGCCACCACAAACCACACCAACACGATGCGTCGCGATTACAATACGATCGCGGCTATTTTGGTAACTAATAATTCCATTTAATTCATAAGAGTATTGTTCGGTGCCAATTCCGACGGCGATAGTGTGATATTTCGGTCACGGGTCTCCGCCGATAAGGCATAGAAAGATCTAGAATGACCCCACTACCCGCCGCTCTATAGCGTGAACCGGCTTTTGTGAATAGAGGCCTATGAACAATTAATTAGTCGTTCCGTGCCCACCGCCGTTGTTGGTGTCGCGTCGTTCCGTAACATATTTACGCGTCGCGTCGCCCGTCAACTTTGATTACGGAATCAATGCGGTGCTGTGCGTATGCCATCGGTGGCATCTTATTTCGTATAACGCCTTGTGTGCGAGCGGCGACTCTATTTGTTATTACAAGTGTCGTATAATTGCTGAACGTACGCGGGTGCTTTAACGCAGTAACGGACACGGCGGTAATAAGCCATTTATATTCATTGGTGACCGCGCGCGGGTGCGAGCCTACGGACATCGAGAGTGCGTCGGGCATTCGGCGCCATCAGCAGCCAGTACGTGGATCGCGGGATCGGAACGGG
>NW_021769972.1:1240-2317 GCF_005508785.2 Acyrthosiphon pisum | reverse complement strand
TTTAGTAGCTACAAATTATTTGATTACATATATTGACGTTGGGTGCCATGGACGCATCAGTGACAGCGGTGTTTTCAGAAATGCATCTCTTTACAAACAATTAGAACAGAATGAACTTAATCTTCCAATAGATGAGCCACTTCCAACAAAAACAGAAATAATGCCATATGTTTTTGTCGGAGATGCCGCTTTTGCATTGACTAAACATACGATGAAACAATACTCGGGTGTTTATGAACAAGGTAACTCGAAACGTATATTTAATTATAGGTTTTCAAAAGCTCGCCGAATTGTTGAGAACGTATTTGGTATAATGTCATCCGTTTTTCGTGTTTTAGGAAAGCACTATTTTATTAAATGAATACAGAGCTTCAGACATAGCAATGGCGTGTGCATTGCTGCACAATTTTTTAAAAAGAAGTAAGTCATCAAGAGCAAGCTATTCTCCCCCAGGAACATTTGATTCTGAACATGAAAATGAAGACCATTCAGGTTTATGGAAAAACAGACCACAGTGATATGTCATCATTTTTGTCAGTTCGGAGAGTGGCTCGAAAATTTGGACTTGAAGCTCTCCGAATAAGAGTTTATTCGCTCAATACTTCGTGACAAACGGAGCAGTGACTTGGCATAATACCAAATAATTAATTAAGAATATTATAATAGTATATATAATATTATATTATACCGTGTGTCCACGGAAACAGGATAAACTATCAGTACCCACCTAGCTACCCTATATGCATATTTTAAAATTATGTTTGCGGGACGTTAAACTAGTCTATTAGATCATACATTTATTCAACTATTTTAAATTTTTAACTCATATATTTGTAACACAAATTAATTTTTTTTAGTACTGAGTTGTAACTTATAAATAGTGTAGATAACCTGTTAATTTATAGTACATGATGCACTAATGTTATCGGCAATCCTTTGCCATGAATCAATGGCATAGTTCCTGTTTTTATGTTTTGGGTTCCAAATAGCAGGTTCCTTCTCGTACAACTCCAAAAACTTGATAATAAGATCATTTGACAAATTCATAGATCCCCCCCATGAATTTTTTTTCAATAT
>NW_021769972.1:0-1140 GCF_005508785.2 Acyrthosiphon pisum | reverse complement strand
TTGTAGCTACCTAAAGGCCATTAAGACATTACTAAATGTGCCTTTATAGTTATAAAATTCTGAGCCACTGTTTCCCGGACATTGTATTACAATATGTTTCCCATCAATAGCACCGAGGCAATGGGGGAAGTTCCCATTTGTTGTTGTAGTCCTCAACTATTGTAATCCAATCATTTGTATTTTTCGGTAACTGAAAATGTACATTTATAATTATTATTATTTTCTATCATTTATAAATCTTATGTTAGACGATTGCTGTTTTCTTATTTTTCAAAATTTAATTTTGTTATGTACCTACCTAAGAATGTTTGTTTAAAAAAAAATACTTTTAAAAACAATCATCACCTACTTGTATACTAAGTATTTAAAATAATACATATACAAATATTCAAATACAAATAGTTCAAAAAAATGTTTAAATATTTTTCAAATACTTTTTAATTTCTATTTATTGATTATGAAGTTTTTTATTTTATAATAAAGTAGTTAACTTAATGATACCTAGCTGTATTTAAAATACTTTTTTCATGTCACACACACCGTTTTTATGTCACAGCAGTTCATGTATACAAAAAACAAGTAAAACATAATAATAGTATCTACCTAATTAAATTTTGATCTCTACTCTTTTTTAATCAACTGATTAAATATTTTATCGTAATTCATAATATTAACTAATAAGTATTAGATTTGTTTAGCAAAATAAAGGTAAGACTCAATTGATTTCTACTGACTACATTTTTATAGTAGGTGACTAATTGAATAGAACTATTTAAATCTAAAACACAATTACCTATAATAGATAAATACTTTATTTTTCAAATATATTACAATTATTTTAAATACTATTTAAATAATATTAAACTTTTCTTTATAGACTTTTTTGAACGAAAATCAAAATGCAACAGAATCGGATAATGAACTATAAAACAGTGAGCAAGACGATGTTAGTAATAACGAAGGTATAGAAATCACTTCTACACCTCCAAATACTACTGCAGACACAGTTTTCAAAATTCCAACCACGACCAAAAAACGAAAATTGAAAATCGCATGGAAGATGCATAAAATATTTTAAAAAAAGTATCTGGAGAGCCGAGTTGCGATGAGTGTTTTGTTGTATGCTGAACTTATAGCAAA
>NW_021769971.1:4931-8343 GCF_005508785.2 Acyrthosiphon pisum | reverse complement strand
GCTACGTACAGGGTGGGTGGAGCTGAGCGCACCAAGACTCTAACACGAGGATGCCCGCAGGGGTCCAAGTTAGGACCTAGATTGAGGAATCTGACAATGGACAGGTTACTCAAGGAAACCTTGCCAAACGATACAACAATAGTGGCATACGCAGACGATATAGCCCTGCTAGTTGCGGGCAATACAAGAAGAGACATATTAAAGACCACAGAAGAAGCACTGGTGATCATATATGAGTGGGGCCGCAGAAGAGGACTGGCCTTTTCGAAAGAAAAATCTGTTATGATTCCATTGAAAGGCGGGCTCGTACCAGGGTTCACCGTAGCTTTCAACGACGACCGTATAAAGTCCGTGTCGGAAACAAAGTATCTCGGCCTACAGCTCGGAGCCAACCTTGACTTTGGTGGCCATGCAATAAAATTGATGGAATCCAGCTCGGACGTCTTCTCACGTCTTAAATCAGTCAGGAAATCTGAATGGGGCGTTTCCTCAGCCATGGCACTAATATTATACAAAGCGGTCTACATCCCGAGGATAACGTATGGGGCCAGCACGTGGTAACCATCAGTTAAGTCGAATGCGGTTAAACTAAAACTCGAGTCAGCGCAAAGAACAGTGCTCCTGACCGTGACTGCCGGATACGAAACCGTGTCTACCAGGGCACTACAGGTGGTGGCCGGCACTCCGCCGATATATCTACAGATATACTATCGCAAGGTTAGTGCCCCGGTACTGAGGCCCAACAACATCTAGGGCCTCTGGAGTTGGACTCGCTGGGGCTGTGGCCTCGCTAGGAACGACCACTAGTGGCAACACTAAGTCGAAAGTAGATACTTCAAGCTCTGTCCCTAGACACTATCTAGCGAAACCCTAGCCATTCACGGGGTTTCGCCGGTCGCCGTTCATTGGAATATCACGGCGATTGCCCATGTCGTGAGGCGTCCTCGTCGCGATAGGTGGCCACTGGAGCCATGCTCTCGCTAACGTCACGACATCATTCCAGCATCGGCTCACTCAGCCAGGCGTCGGGGGACCGTGTTTCCAGACGTTAAACTGATAATTTGTAGGTGCATGAGCCCAGATTAGACACCGGCCACCGGTTGTCGAGAGGACGGCCTGATCCCGGAGGAGTCCGAGAGATTGGATACCGCCTCTCACCCGTCGGCTCACTCAGCCAGGCGTCGAGAAACCGTGTTTCTAGACGGTAAACTGATGCCATGTAGTGTATGGAAAACCCAATTGCGGCGTTGGCGCCACGGGCGTCCGCGGGCCCGCGGGCAACCGTGGTGAGATGTCGCAACCTTTCGCTCGGAAACCGGGCTGGTGTATCGGCGCGGTCTGGTGGAGACCTACCGCGCCGATAGCCAGCCCGGCGATTCTGTTAGTAGTTGCCATAGGAAAAATCATCCCCCGGCCCTCAGGGGCGGCGCGTACGCATAACACGTACGCGCCTCTGACCGTACTCACGCATGGTGCTAAAAACACGTCTGCGTCCGAGTACGGCCCCGGGTAAGCTCGCTTTTATTCCAGGCGGGACTTTATCCACTGGGATCGATTGTCATCACCTCACGCCTCGTCGACAGATCGCAAGTCAGTCGCCGGGGAGAGCTTGACGAACGGGTCGTTTGAAATCTCATCCGCGGTGGGATTTCAAGCGCCCCGTGACCTAGGAATAACTTGATTCTTCTGCCGCCGAGACGCTGGATCATCTTGGCGGTAGCCACCCTCGAGACTCGTGTCTGACACAATCGTCGAGCTTCCAACGTCGACTTACGTCAGGCGTCCGGCCAGTCGGCTTGACGTTAAACTAATCACGCTATATGCTTTGTCGCAAGACGGCGGGCCGAGGGTGACCTACGTCGCCCCGGTCCGCCGCGCAAGAAATTTCGAACTCAAAAAGAAACTACCCCGATCGCAGTCAGCCCCGTGCGGGCTGCGACCGTAGACGGCTCTTGAACAGACGTGTTCCTGAGATCGATTCGCCATACGGTCTCCGCCTTCCGGTCGGCGACCGTATGGCGTGTTTCTGTTTCCTGTCTGGCCAGACTGACTAACCCGGCGCGTGGCCCCTTTCGGGGTCTCGCGTCGGGTTTTTCTGTAAAATCGTTATGACTAACCACTACGCACCGACTTGGAAAAAGCGTGGTGATCAAGGAATTACGGGCCGGACGGACAGGCGGACGCGCTCCCCTCTTTGAACGCACTCCGACCGGTAAATCACCTAGTACGTTGGAACCACAGCCTGACTATCTAGCGAAACCACAGCCAGGTTTTACAGCCCGGGGCTCCGGACAAACAGAGCCGGAACGCGTACCGGCCAGCAGGGAACATCCCGGGGCCCCACCGGGGCCGACCACGGTCGAGCGACCGGCAGCGGGATAAGTCGCGGCGATTGCCGTACCACTACGCGTCAGGTAATCCGTCACAAACAAGAAACTCCAGATTTTGTTAACTTGTAAAGGGCTCTCTCCGCGGCCTGGATGGCGCCGATCCATTCGTTTCACGGGGGGCTGCCTCGCCTCGGCGGGGCAGAACGCCGTGTGCGGGCTGGGTCGGCGATCTCCCTGCCGAGACCCTGAAAACGAAATTTACTATCTAGCGAAACCTCAGCCAAGGGGTCCGACTGTTGACCGCGCGGGCGTCCGAGGTATCTGCCCAGGCAATATCTTTGGACGCGCGGGCGCTCTTCTCGACCCAGGCCGGGTAAAGTGACGGGCACCGACCGCGACTACGGCGATCTCGATCGCCGTAGTCCTATCGGACTGCCTATCTATTATCTAGCGGAACCCCAGCCAAGCGGTCCGACTGTTGACCGCGAGGGCGTCCGAAGTATCTGCCCAGGCGATATCTTTGGACGCGCTGGCGCTCTTTTCGACCCAGGCCGGGTAAAATGACGGGCACCGACCGCGTCTGCGGCGATCTCGATCGCCGTAGTCCTATCGGACTGCCTATCTATTATCTAGCAAAACCTCAGACAGCGGATTGAGTGGGAACCGCGCTCGCGACCGTCAAAAAGCTTTTCCGTTGAGAAATAATATTATGAGACCGTTTCCAAGAAAGCAGTTGGACGACCACAAATCATATTATAATTATCGACTTTCAAGAGCAAGGATGACGGTCGAATGTGCTTTTGGTATTGCATCTTCGAAATTTAGAATTCTTCTTAAAGCAATAGAAACTAAAGTCGAAAATGCAGATCACATCGTTAAAGCCATTTGCATATTACACAATGTGATAATTGATAAAGAGAAAGAAATATCGTCATGTCAAAATCACCTGTCAGACTATTTGAATAAAAATGTACGTGAAAAAAATAATGCTATGTTGGGACTTCATGGGGGTAGATCCAATAACCGTGCTTCGCGTTCTGCAATTGATGTAAGAAACACGTTTGTAGATTTTTTAAAATGAA
>NW_021769971.1:2029-4881 GCF_005508785.2 Acyrthosiphon pisum | reverse complement strand
ACTTCATCCCATGCATGTCAGAAACTACCCTGTCTATATATTTTTTGTCCCATGTATTCCATAGAACTTTTCTTTTTTGTACTTGTGAAATTAATAACTCCATGGATACGAATGAATCGCACGACGCAACGACCAAAAACAAAGTATTTTGTTTTTCAATTCGTACGACTAAACGCATACGAAAAATCGGACGCATCGGTCGTATTTGTCGTGTCACGTAGGCCACTTCCGTTTGTTTGGGTTATTTTGTTTATTTTAAGAATCGCATCGGTCGCGTCGTATAACGATTATCGCATTTGTCGGATTCACCTAGGACACAGCGTAAGACCTAGACGACTTAGGTTTATCAGTTTTTATGTCTCTTTGCCTTCCAAGTTCCAGACTTCCAGTCAGCTCTTTTTGTATTGGCCTACCCTAGTACCCTACAAATGCATTATATTATATTATATAAAATTATAAAATATATAGGATATTGGGTACTCCGAAAACTTACGCATCGTCGGCGAAAGTTATAAGTTATAACTTAACAATAATTATTGTGTGGCCCCAGGGTATATTAATTTTAAAATTTTTCGACCTACAACTTATTGTTGACACCTATAGGAGTCCAACATACCAAACACAACATACCAACATCATTATACACAAATAATCAATCATAATATTGTGTAGGTACTAGGTACTAATATTATGATATAAGTGTTTATTTATTGTACAAATTATATAAATAATAGTTAACCAAACGGTTTTATAACCGAGTAGCGTGGGGCCCCCACAATTGCGGGGTCTTCGCCCTGCCCTGCCCTTCCGTCGGCGCTGTACGCATGTGTACAAAAAGGAGATTTATAATAATTGCTAATTACTATAATTAGCTTATTATATATATAATAAAATAGTGTACAATAATTATGATATTCCCCATATAGGCAGAAATCCATTACAACTTCTGAGGGGAGGGGGGGCCTAACATTTTTAGTATCAAAGTAAGTCGTGGGTAAATGGCGTAGTAGACGTTTAAATGTTTAATACTTAGGTACTCTTACTTTTGGATACCCCTCCTATTTCCACCTATGATATTCCCACGGCCTTCCTAGGTAAATACATTTGGGTATTCCCATTGTATTCGCCAGTCGGTATTACGTTTGATTAACAAATTGAGTTAATTATTTTAAGGACTCCAAAGACATGCAAATGGATTACTGTAATGGTTTTTCCCGATTAGGAGGCTAGTAGGACTACCGGCGGGATTAATTGTGCTGTGCGGGATAATAATAATATGTAACTAGACTGATTATTTTTTAACATCCTGTTGTGGAATGTTATCTGCTGACTACTATACAGTGTGAAGTATACAGTGTGGTATAATTATACTAGTTTAATTTTATTTAAATAGTGTTAAATAGTTTACATTACGTATCTAAGCATTGTGGCGCGGTGGGTTAAGGCGTGTGCTTTGAGAGCGACCACATTGGGTTCAAATCTGCCTGGCAATTTTTGTAGCGCTGCATTAATTGTTATTTGATTTGGTTCTACTGTGTTAGCTCTCGTAGTAGGATTTGAAATTGGGTGGGGGCCATTATAAAGCCGGCAATTGTAGCGCTTCGGACGATTGGCGATTTACATGCGAATGTAAAAAGTCACGTGGTGCGGCCTACGTTTGTCACCTTGATTTGTATCTACCTCAATCTTGTTCAAAGGCTGACGTATATAATGTTCACCTCTGATCTTCAAATTCTATAAATAAATACATGTCTAACCCACCGCGCCACAATGCCTTAGGTAAAAAAATAAAAAATATCTCTGTTGTACAGACAACCAGTTAAAAAAAAAAAAATAAAATAAAATAAAAAAAAGTGAGAGGTGGCCACCGTTCTGGATGTCTGTACAAACCAGATATTTTGCAAATTTTTTGCATTTTTTTTATTAATAATGAGTTCGTATAATTTGACCTCGTTAAATATTACAAGTCCTATATTTCATTTATTATTTAGTATTTTCAAGTCGGATCAACACAGATATGTTTTATATGCTTATCTACACTACATATTAAAAGTTTACCCCCCGCTTCATATTTTTCATTTAAGTATAACTCAGTTTCTATTCATGTTAAAATGTTTATTTTTACGTCAAACATTTTTAATTTTAATTCTTTATAAGTCCCCCTCATAGTAACATAGTGTAAAATCGTTTTCAAAGATTTTTGGATTTTAATTAATTAATTTCATAAGTATTTTGGCCACCAACCTCCACGTTGCGTGAAATTTGGGTTAAGCCACCTCACCGAAGATTGCTCTAAAACACGGGAAGAACCCGTTAAATGCGCCAACTGTAACGGTAACCACACGGCCAACTACAAAGGTTGTCAAATTTTTAAAAATTTACTAAAGCGCACCATTTATAAAATCGCTCACAAAGCTGACAAAGTTGAAAAACCGAAAAAACACCCACCATCTGCTGTACCTGCTGCACCACAAATCTTCAACGACCCCAGTTACAACTCAAATCAAAAACCGACATCTTATGCTAAAGCCACAGCCAACTCTTCATCAGTCAATCAACCTCTCCACATCATCAACAAATTTATTGAAGACTTAAAATGTATTTTAAACCCTCTTCTATTGGCTCTTACTTCCCTAATGAACAAAATTACACTTCCCATTTCGTCCACTCCATGACATCCCTCATCCCAAGTTAGAGGGTACCCACACTGGTGGGCCACCCTCCTCAAGCCATTCATGTTATTATTGTTTCTTATCGCACATATACTTATTATGTCTACGTTGATATAAATTGTATATTTTCTTCTAAAAATAAAAAAAAAAAAAGTATTTTGAAAATATTCTTGAACGATT
>NW_021769971.1:0-1979 GCF_005508785.2 Acyrthosiphon pisum | reverse complement strand
CAGTTCACAACTCCGCTCGCGGTATCCTACAGGCTTGTTTCTGCGATCAAAGGGATATGGTCCTCGGCCTAGACGCCACGCGTTTTTTAACCCGCGTCGTCAGTTGCCGAGTTCCCAGTTCAGTTCCTCGGTCCCCGGCCGGCTCCCCCGCCGGGTTTCCTGGTCCCTCCGCCGCCGTGTTCGGTCGGAAGCTTCTGTCTGCGGGCACCACTCCGCGACTCTTGTTTTTATTGCCTTGTGTGCCGATCCCGCTCGACCAACTCAGATTCTTCTAAGTCGGTGCGTAGTGGTACGGTACCAGCGAAATATTAAAGATTTAACCGGCGCGATGCCGTCAAGGCGCCGCGCCGGTTGACCAGAAGCCAAGCCCCGGATCCAGCTGGTAGGGACAGAGGTCATTTGCAAGCGTATGGCTGAATCCTGACCGCCGCACTCGGGAAGTGCGACGACCGAATCGCTAAAGCCACCGGCCTGCCCACGTGACAGACCGGGAATATGACGGTGACCCGGTATTAGCAAGCGACGGCCAAGGCCGTCGCCAGTATCCATCCGCCGCGAGCGAGGACGCTCCGGGCCTTCGGCGAGCGCCGCGACCTGTCAACTCCGCGACGCCCAGCGAAACCCAGCCGGATGGCTGTGGTTTCGCTAGATAGTGTCTAGGGACATTGTTTAACCACCGTGTGACGGGAAGTACGAGGCCGTAACTTGGTGGTTTCTTAAACCCTTAGCCATGTATCGCAAGCTCGACTCCCTCCGCGCCTTCGTGACGAACCGCATCCCGTGCCGAGGGGTGCACTGGGCGCCTAGGCGCCAAGCAGTGGCCCAAGACTACCTCTCTTTTTCAAGGGTTCTAGTGAGTTTCGCGAAGTGTCTAGGGACAAGAGTATCCTCGGTTTGATGCCTTGCGGCTACAACTATGGACCGTGTGTAAGCGCTGTGCGCTTGTTACGAGCCATAAAGGTTCACCCGTGCGGGGGCGCTGAAGTGCCCACGCCGCGAGCGTGTCGTCTATGGACCACCAGCACCGGTGCCGAAGCGCCGTACCAGACGGCACAGGTCTGGAGCCACCGTGTGCCACCTCTGGTGCGGTCGTGACCTATCCCATCACTTCCCGTTTTTGGTTACGGGCAACCTCCGCTGTTTTTATCCAACGGTAGACCAGCTGTGTGCCCAGGAGATTGTATCCCCGTGGCGGTACAGCCGTTCACCGGAGACCTTCGCCTGCCAGCTTTGGCTCTAACCATATCAGTAGCTCCCGCTACAGCCACAACGAAACCAAACCGGCTCTGGGCGCCCGCCGGCAGCTGACACGCGCCCAGAGTAGAGGGCACTGACCCGGGCATAACTCGGGGCAGTGGGGCTCCCCCCCTTCCCGAGGCACCGACCTCACCCCCGTTAGGTAGGTCATCATCGGTAGGATGTTCGAATAGGCAAGCCCGATCTCCCAGGATTCGCTGGCTCAGCAGGCTCTTGGTGGGCCTTTACCGCGGGCGCTCGCCCGCAATGCGTAGGTCGCAACCCCACCCCTTTAGTCGCCTCGTACGACAAGCGGGGTACACTGTGTCTGTATTCTTCCGTGGCCCCAGACACAGGGCCCGATGTAGGTGTGGCCTACTCGCCTAAGCTTTCAGCCACCGCGGCGCCTCCGGTTGTCCGCGAACTCTGTTGTCCGCGTTGGCGCCGCCCGCGTCCCCGACGCACGAGTGTCCCCTCAGGACGGCCCCGCATGTGAACCGCTTCTGCCTTCTCTCTCCTTGACACTCGTTCAGAACACATGCGGGGTTTGGCACTCTGGCGCGCAGAGTGTCTTGCCCGTCCTGTTTAGGCCTGTTCCAGACGGTCCATATAGGCCGCAATTTTCGCAAATCTTACTAGAGCGGAATAGATCCTTGCTGAGGAAACTAACACCGCCGGATCACAGGGCCACAGATGTCCTGCTCTATGGACAGCCAGCTCAAGGTGAGCTCTGTGCTCAGCAT
>NW_021769970.1:79793-80781 GCF_005508785.2 Acyrthosiphon pisum | reverse complement strand
TTGTTGGTGATATAGTAGATAATTATTATATCCTCTGGTTTTCACTAAAATAAAGTGAAATAATTTATGTAGTATTAATTTTTATACATGATTCAATTAGGTACCTAATAGAATGTGAGTACCTAATGTTTTTTTTTTTTTAAGGCATATGATACAAGAGAATTGCATGACAAATATCTCTCAACCTTTATCAACAGCTGAGTCAGCTTGTGAATCACCAATTCACCCATCTGAAGTAATTATGCCGAATGTAAATTATAAAATATAAGCACTAAGCTTGTTGGTGATATAGTAGATAATTATTATATCCTCTGGTTTTCACTAAAATAAAGTGAAATAATTTATGTAGTATTAATTTTTATACATGATTCAATTAGGTACCTAATAGAATGTGAGTACCTAATGTTTTTTTTTTTTTAAGGCATATGATACAAGAGAATTGCATGAATTGAAAAAAAATAACTACTCCATCTGCAATCAAACAAAAAAATATCTTTCAAACCTCACCGACAGCTGAGTCATTTAGAAAAGAACTTTTTCCAGCAAAAGTGATATTAAGATTTGAATTGTTTTATTTTATTTTTACTACCTATATATTAATATAATACATGAAATAAATTTTTATATTTTAAGGCTTCCACAGTAACTTTGAAAAGAAATATTGATTGTATTTATCCTACAGTAACAGACTTAGAGAGTCTGGTTTAAACTAAATGCTTACTGTTTCGTCTGTATTTTAGATTCTGAACGAAGTGATGAATGTATTGATTTTACAATGATGTGTGTTTTTTTTTTTTTTTTTTGTGTCTGACGACAACTTTTGGAGCAGTAAAAATGCTTCGATTTTCAAAAGTTGTACCTTTTCTGAAAGGAAAGTGAATCTAGTTGGTACTTTGGGGGGTCAAAAGTGAAAATTTCCCAATACTTTTCAAAAGCGGCAGGAAAAACCTTAAAAAAATAACGGAAAAACGCGAATTTTTACGCAAAA
>NW_021769970.1:59801-61258 GCF_005508785.2 Acyrthosiphon pisum | reverse complement strand
AAGTATTTTCGAAAACGCCACCGGAAATTCGAAATCCCGTAAAAAAATCATATAGCCGCTGCTATTTTTTTGGTGTCTAGCTGGTCAGTCACCTCAGTTGTCCAGGTAGGCAATCCGACTTTGTCGGATAGCGGACGATATGCGACGGCCGGGTCAAGACATTGCATACCTGAATCGCGGACAACGTTCATTACTGTCAACGAAAACGCAAATTAAGAAAAATTTACGTGAAAAAGATTTCAAATAATTTCGGGCGTCTATGCAAATCATAAAGCCACCGTCTTTTTTTGGGTGTCTAGCAGGTCAGTCATCTCATTAAAGTTATGCCGTTCGACGGCCTAGTCACGTAATCAGGTATGCAATCCGACTGCGTCGAATCGCGGACAACGTTCATTACTGTAATCGAAGACGCAAAAAGAAGGAATAAATTACATAAAAATAAATTCAAATAATTTCGGACGCCCTTGCAAATTTTTTTGGGTGTCTAGCAGGTCAGTCACCTAAGTTTTCTGGGTAGGCAATCCGACTCCGTCGGATGGCGGACAATGTACGACGGCAGGGTCACGTCATCGGGTATGCGATCCGACTGCGTCGAATCCCGAACAACTTTCATTACTGTCACCGAAAACGCAAAATCAAGTCATAAGTTACGTGTAAAAAAAATTCAAAACATTTCGGGAGTCCATGCAAATCATATAGCCACCGTATTTTTTGGGTGTCTAGCAGGTGAGTCACCTCAGTTAACCGAGTAGGCAATCCGACTTCGTCGGATACCGAATAATGTACGACGACGGCCGGGTCACGTCATCAGGTATGCTATCCGACTGCGTCGAATCGCGGACAGCTTTTATTACTATCACCGAAAACGCAAAATTATGTCATTAATTACATGAAAGGAAAATGAAAAAAAAAATTCGATCCGACGCGGCCGCCGCAAATCAATTCGAATCCCGGCGTCCGGAATGAAACCACGACCCCCGGGTCAAACGCAACTACGCCTAACCGACCTGCCTACCTACTGAGTTGACAATTAGAGTCAAAAAAATGACTGTTAAAGCGTTTCGGCGTCCCGGTGAATTGCGAACGCGGTTCGCACGTCCGCTTCGGGCGTCGGAGCGGGCGATTACGCCGCGTCGGACGCCGGACGACTGGCTTCGCCGACCTCGGACGTCGAAAACGTGATATTCGCGAAAAAAATCACACCTCCCGACGCACGTATTTACGCCTGTATATAGCGATACCTACTCGACGGCGGAGCCGCGGGACATCCGCTTTCCGCGACCCCGCTCCGCCCCGGGACTCGTCACGGTGGAAGTGCGGCCGCGCACGGCCTATAGATTTAGCGGGGAACGCAAATACGTCTTCGCCGGGGACGTGCGAAGTCCGTAATGGCAGTAAACTCGAATTTTGAAAAAAAAAAAATGAAGAAATTTTCTATAATTAATAAAATACCCAAT
>NW_021769970.1:57331-59751 GCF_005508785.2 Acyrthosiphon pisum | reverse complement strand
AACGACAAATTAAAATGGTAAAATACTACTTTGTCATGGCAAAAGTACAAGTACATAACATTATAATTTATAACAATAATCATTGATTCTTTATTATCAAAAATCATAATGTAAACAAGGGGCTCTTTGATAAGAAAAGTCGGCCATTTACTGGACTTCAATATTAGTTTGTAGTCGGCTATCTAGTTGTATTATATATCTGTGGGTGGCAATGAAAAATCAAATCTAGCGACGTAAATATGCTGTCGAAAAACAAACGAAAAGCCATTAAAAAATGGTTTTAGAGTAAATATACCTATAATAAATTTTATAGAGAACAATATTTCGAAGGGAACCTCATTGGGGTTTTGAATTCATTTAAATACACAGCTCGGTATTAAAGGCACAAAAACCTTTTTTTCTACATTTTTTAAACAATTGTAACTTCTTTACTACTTGATATTTTGAAAAACACCGATGAGGTTCCCTCCTAAATATTGTTCTCTATAAATTTCATTATGAGTATTTTTACTCTAAAACCATTTTTTGATGCCATTTCGTTTGTTTTTCGTAGACGTGTTTTTAGCTCTGAAAATGACCAGTGTAGCGTCCTCTTAAGTGTTAGCTGTAGGAACTTTTATGATTAACACAGTATGGTTTAGATACAAATTAGTAATCAGTATTGATACAATGATGATTCTTTTTCTTGTGTTTGAAATAGTAAAAATATTTTTAATTTACATTGGATTCAGATACTGAGTGTTATGATGTATCATAAACATCTTTTATTCTTAGCAAAGCGGTCTATTATCTTCTCACTGAAATGTTACATTATTAAAAACAAATCACCATAGTCAATATAGTATACAAATTTATTTTATTGATTAATGGTTTATATAACAAAATCTAAACATCTTTTATTCTAAGCAAAGCGGTCTATTATCTTGTGTACGTTTAACGGAAGCTGCCTGTGTATATGCAAAAGCGCCAAACATGTTAATCTACTTTGGCCCATTTCACTTCTTATCCAAGTTTTCAACCTAAAAAGCAATCAAATTGAAGAACAAGCATTCTTTAAAATTAAAGCAATAGCATATTATTAAAAATTTAAAAATTTAAAAATTCATGTCCAAAATAACAAATATTATATAACATGTTTGGATTCATTAAATAAATGTAAATTTGTATACAACCTTCTAAAAGTGGAAAAACTACGCTCTGCAGTAGCAACGCTGACAGGAAGTGTACCTATGACCAACAATAGTTTTTTTATACTTGGTAAAAATATGTTATTCATCAAAAGCAGAAAACACTTAATTTGGAATATTTAATCCTATACAAACAAAATTGAATGAACATTTTAATTGTATACAAAATCCCCCCCACAGTGACGTCCCTGCTTGGTAATACATATATTATAGTAGTATGATATTAACTGTATATGTTTTAAGAAATTGAAGTGTATTGAATTTATTGTAGTATTTTTATGTTTACTTACTATTACCTACTTATTATCACTTACATTATTATGTATGCAACGACATTGTCATAAACAATTGACACACTGAGTTCCTAATAAAACTCTTAGCTTTTAATTAAATGTATTGCAGTAGGTGCGCATGACAAATGTCTATCCAATCCGTGCATTCAAACTACTTGTATTTTTAAGTAATAGAATGTATTGCAAAAAATAATATTATTATGTGTAAACCAATGTAAAGGTATGAGGTACCTATGAATTGAAGTAGTTAAACTTGGTAGTATAATATTACCTGTATATGTTTTAAGAAATTGAAATGTATTGAATTACTTACTTATTGTCACTTAAATTATTATGTATGTAACGACATTGTCATAAACAATTGACACCAAGCACCTACTAAAACTCTTAGCTTTTAATTAAATGTGTTGCTATACGCATGAAAAATGAAATGATGTATATTATCATAACAGTGTAATGTACCTATTACATATATCATATATATATAATAATCATATATAATAAATATAAAATTTGCTCAGGTACGTTAATTTATTAGCAATAATAACATATAGCATAATATTATAGTAGAATAGTATAGTAATAATTATAACATTTATACAATTTATTAAAGTGAGCATAACTCTTTAGAAGACAGGTTTAAACATTCGATATAATAAAAACAATTATTACGTAGAAGTAATACAAAGAAAAAATGAAAAAATGTTCGAATCTCGAGGACTCAAACCGTTTCTGAATACCGTTTTTTGTACGAACTGTATACGTATACACTTTTTTATATTATATAACACACAATAATAACGGGAATACGAATAACTCGAGAAAAGTCATATAATATATATATATATAAATATTCGAATATTCACGTCAAAAAAACACGAAAAGCGATAACGGAACGCGAGGGAGATGAGAAATAAAATAGCGAACGCGAGAAAAAAGC
>NW_021769970.1:50443-57258 GCF_005508785.2 Acyrthosiphon pisum | reverse complement strand
CCCCCCCGAGTGGCGAGGAGTGTAGCGATGTCGGAAGCCGCAGTGGTCTCGTGGTCCGGTCGTCGGTCTCAAGCAAGGTGTATGGGCGATGTGGAGGTCTGGTGATAAGGAATAGTGATAAGGTTAGGAACCATTGCGGTTCGACGTGGTTGTTCGAGCAGGCCGGGTCGCATCGCAGCGGACAAAGTCTTAAAGTATTTTCGAAAACGCCGCCGGAAATTCGAAATCCCGTAAAAAAATCATAAAGCCGCTGCTATTTTTTTGGTGTCTAGCAGGTCAGTCACCTCAGTTGTCCAGGTAGGCAATCCGACTTCGTCGGATAGCGGACGATGTGCGACGGCCGGGTCACGTCATCAGGTATGCAATCCGACTGCGTCGAATCGCGGACAACGTTCATTACTGTCATCGAAAACGCAAATTAAGAAAAATGTACGTGAAAATAATAGTTTCAAATAATTTCGGGCTTCTATGCAAATCGTAAAGCCGCCGTCTTTTTTTGGGTGTCTAGCAGGTCAGTCATCTCATTAAAGTTATGTCAGTAGGCAATCCGACTACGTCGGATAGCGGACAATGTTCGACGGCCTAGTCACGTCATCAGGTATGCAATCCGACTGCGTCGAATCGCGGACAACGTTCATTACTGTAATCGAAAACGCAAAATTAAGTAATAAATTACATAAAAAAAAATTCAAATAATTTCGGGCGCCCACGCAAATCATATAGCCGCCTTATTATGTCTACCAGGTCAGTCACCTAAGTTATCTGGGTAGGCAATCCGACTCCGTCGGATGGCGGACAATGTACGACGGCCGGGTCACGTCATCGTGTATGCGATCCGACTGCGTCGAATCCCGGACGACTTTCATTACTGTCACCGAAAACGCAAAATCAAGTCATAAGTTATGTGTAAAAAAAATTCAAAACATTTCGGGAGTCCATGCAAATAATATAGCCACCCTATTTTTTTGGGTGTCTAGCAGGTCAGTCACCTCAGTTATCCGAGTAGGCAATCCGACTTTGTCGGATAGCGGATAGTGTACGACGACGCCGGGTCACGTCATCAGGTATGCCATCCGACTGCGTTACCTCATTTATTACTATCACCGAAAACGCAAAATTATATCATAAATTACATGAAAGGAAAATGAAAAAAAAAATTCGATCCGACGCGGCCGCCGCAAATCAAATCGAATCCCGGCATCCGGTTCGAAACCACGACCCCCGGGTCAAACGCAACTACGCCTAACCGACCTGCTTACCTACTGAGTTGACAATTAGAGTCAAATCAATGACTGTTAAAGCGTTTCGGCGTCCCGGTGAATTGCGAACGCGGTTCGCACGTCCGCTTCGGGCGTCGGAGCGGGCGATTACGCCGCGTCGGACGCCGGACGACTGGCTTTGCCGACCTCGGACGTCGAAAACGTGATATTCGCGAAAAAAATCACACCTCCCGACGCACGTATTTACGCCTGTATATAGCGATACCTACTCGACGGCGGAGCCGCGGGACATCCGCTTTCCGCGACCCCGCTCCGCCCCGGGACTCGTCCCGGTGGAAGTGCGGCCGCGCGCGGCCTATATATTTAGCGGGGAACGCGAATACGTCTTCGCCGGGGACGTGCGAAGTCCGTAAGGGCATTAAACTCGAATTTTGAAAAAAAAAAATGAAGAAATTTTCTATAATTAATAAAATACCAATATGGCGTAATCAAAAAATCGAACTTTTCGACGCATGTATTTAGGGCCTGTATATAGTAAAACTCGATTTTTCTAAAAATTTATCGATAGACACGCGCGACGTGGCGCGACGCGACGGGCCCGCCGGAAACAAAGTAGGGGAAATTTAGCGGGGAACGCGAATAAGGTCCGAACTTACTACTTTAAAAAACCAATTTTGTTGGTGTCTAGCAGGTAAGTCACCTCAGTTATCCGGATAGGACAATGTGAGACGGCCGGATCACGGCATCAGGTATGCAATCTGACTGCGTCGAAAACGCGGCATAACGTGAAAAATTTAAAAAATGTCGGATGTCCATGCAAATCATGTAGCCGCCGTATTTGTTTGGTTCTCTAGCAGGTCACTCACCTCGAATGACGTGCACCGTAGTAATTCGGGTAGGACAACGTGCGACGGCCGGGTCACGTCATCGGGTAGGTAATCCGACTGCGTCGAATCGCGGACAACGTTCATTACTAAAATTGGGCGTCTACGCAAATCATATAGCAGCCGTCTTTTTATGGGTGTCTACAGGTCAGTCATCTAGTAATCATCTTAGTAAAGTTATTCCGGTAGGTTATACGACTTCCAGAGATAGCGGTCAATGTGTGACGGCCGGGTCAAGTCATCGGGTATGCAATCCGACTGCGTTGAATCGCGGACAGCGTTCATTACTGTAATAATTATATTAAACTATATGAAGTACCTACTACTGGGTATATTTACCGGCGATAAACGTTCAGTGATTTGGCGGGAATTTTCGAAAACCATGTTTGCGTGTGTATCAATCAATGTCAATATAATACGTCAATACAATCAATTAATTAATCAGTCGTTCGACTTCGTTACCTGCATGGGTTACCTGCGTTGACAATCAACTGCACCGACAGCGACGTGCGACAAAACATTCTTAAACATCCAACTGTCTAGCTGTGTAGTCCAGCTCCAGCACTCCAGCTTCAAAATATATAATTATTTTTGAAATAACGGACAACACGTGAGTATATTTTGTATTATTAATTTAATTTGTTGCTTTTTAAAGCGTTCACCGCAGATCGTAGGTATTTATAATATAATATATATATATTATAATATAAAGGCAATATAATGTAACGCATGGTTATTTCAGTTTAACGAATTAAATATTTTATCATACGACAAAATTATTTTTTCACTTTACACTTTCTTTATTTGTTTTTATTTATCGACTTTAGAATGAGTAACAACGTATAGAACATTAGAGGAAATTACCAAAAGTACATCAGGGGCTTGTTTTTTTAACACGTTACCCGCGGCTAGGCTGCGTGTGCGCAACACGTGATTTTTGTCAAACGAATTTATTGTTTTGTTTTACTATACATTTTCTTTATTTCTTTTTATTTATCAACTTTAGAATGAGTACATTACCTTGTTTTAACACATCCAACGCGGATCGTATTTATGAATTTATATTTAAATTAAACTTAGTGGGCCTAGATTTTTTGTAAGCACCTGCCCACGCTTTCCGGCAAAGTGGTTAAATATTTATACTATGTCTATTGTCTACGTTGCACTGATCGGAGAGGAACAAATCAAATATATTGCGCTGACATCCTCTAAATATTTCGTCTTTTTTCTTTGTAGAATGAACAGAAAAGTCCAAACAAAGGTGAATAATATCACCACCATTAATTTTAACGGGGCGGTGCAGACCGTGCACCTCGCCCCTGTTGCGCCTGTGGCACCGCCGGCCGAGACCGCCACCGCCGCGCGCCATCCGCCGACGACGCGAAAGGCGCCCAAACGTCGTAAGTACATAGGTGATAGGTACATTTAAATGTTTACTATTTACTAACGCCTACATCGTGTTTCAGGATGTTATAGGTGCAACCGTACCGGCCACGCCATCCGGCAATGCCTCGGTGAGTGTATACCGCAGTTTAATAATAAAATAAAAATTAAATTAACAATGTTCCTTATATTTATAGCCCCCAGAACAACAAGGAGGAAGCCGTGGACACCAGCCGTAGGACGTGGGGGTTCGTCGTCGACGTCCATGACGGTGAGGCCGCCGCGGAGTCTGCGTGCAAAGTCGAGGACACGCACACCGACTCCCGAACTCCAGCCACTCGGAACGTCGACGCCGATGAGATCACCCCCCGTAAGTAACATTTTTAATCCTAATAGTGCTAAATAAATACAAAATTGTAGGATATGAATGAAAGTACACCAGGCCACATGTGGTATTGGAGAGACCACATTAAGTTGTGAATTGGAGAATACCATTTAAGAGAATACCAGAATTTAATGCCATGTTTAATTTGTTTATACAAACTGTAGACGCCCTATGAATCGATGACAACGGCGGCTGGTGGTTCCTGTCTTTCGGCAATAAATGCATTAGAAGGCCTATTAATGTTAAGCCAGTAAGTTGTCAATTGGTTAATTTTTTTATAATGGTATTATGCTAACAATATTTTTTACTTTAATATTTTTCAGATCAGAATAAAAACTTTTTGTCGTCACATGTCTTGTTTTTATTTCCTACCTTAATATAATAATCATGGTTAACACATTAGTTAATATTACTTATTAGTGTATAATTACATTAGTAGCCTATACATTTTGAGGGGTCTGATGTAATCCAGTATTTTCCAATAGGTTTATTTGTGTAAATATGTATTTTAATAGTTTATGCTATCGTGTAATACAAGTGTAAAACAAAGAACATAGATAAAAAAAAATGTTAGGTTGGGTTAGGCTATTAAATATAAGTCATGAGTCGTCTTGCAATATTATTTTTATTCTTACATAGACGTTACAAATTATTTACAAATTACCAGAAATAATAATAGCGTTACGTATCGCAGTAAAAACAATACAGTCCACATTGTGTTTGAAAGATGTTATTAAAATTCTATAATACAAATAATAACAAACAATAAACGTAAAAAGTTTATATAGGTACAACTATTATTTACATAAATCACAAATTGTGTTTGAAAGACCTTGACATAGACATAATAGTGATTAAAGGTATTATATTATACAAATATTGTTACTTAATATAATAATATATGTAAAACAAATCAATAATAATTATACTAACAGATATATAGATTGTTATTAAAAGTTATTCATACAGACATGAATAGCAAAGTTACATAAAATAAATATAAAAAGTTCCATAATAACATAGTATAACGAATATAAATACAATCACAATGTAGGATATTATATCAACAGATATTTAGATTATTATAAAAATTGTGTTTAAAAGACATAAAAGTAAAAACATATTCTATAATATTAAACTTATAATTAATTATAATAACAATTTATTGGTGGTTACAAAGTACCAAACAATATGTATATAAAAAGTAACATCATATGTGTATTTTCAATCAATACAATCGCAGCATAGCCTTACCAAATTATCTTTAACACAAATGTAAAAAATTCCATAATAGCATAGTATATATAACAAATATACATACAATCACAGTATAGGATTGTGAATACAATCTCAACTATAATTATATTCTATTAACAAATATTTAAAAAGTTAAATAGCAAATTGTGTTTAAAAGTTATTGGCATAAACATAATAGTAAAAACATGTTATAATTAGAATGTTAAAATCGTAACCAATGATAATAACAAATGGTGGTTACAAAGTACAAAACAAAATGTAAAAAGTTACATAGTATAATATGTATTTTCAATCAATACAATCACCGCATACGATTGTAAATACAATGTACAATATACTAATAGATATATAGCTTATTATTAAAATTTATTCGTTCAGACGTAAAAACATATTATATAAGTAAAAGTAAAAACAACTTAAAAAAGTTACATATATCATAGTATAATAATAAATAAAAACAAATGAATACAAAAATAACAAATCCATTTTATGATATTAATATTAAAACATATAAAAAGTTTAAATAATTTTAACTAACGTTGCAAAGTTACAAAGTTGCAACGTTACCTATCACAGTAAAAACAATACAAACATAACAATACAGTCTACCTCTACTAACATACATTTGGACTTTTATTCAGTTATTTAGTTATTCATACGGACATAAATCACAAGTTCTTGACATATACATAATAGTGATTAAAAGTATTATAATCTAATGACAATTGGTGTTCAAATACCAATACCAAATATAGTTAACTGTACGTTACAGATTCAAAACAAATTTAAAAAATCAATAACAACTATACTAACAGATATTTAGATTGTTATTGAAATTTATTCATACAGAAATGAATTTCAAAGTTATGGAGAGCTAAATACAATCTCAACTATTAAAAGTTATTCGTTCAGACGTAAAAACATATTATATAAGTAAAAGTAAAAACAAATTTAAAAAGTTACATAATATTGTAGTATAACATAATGAATATATTAAAACAAATGAATACAAAAATAACAAATCCATTTTATGATAATAATTCGCAGTTAAATAAAACATATAAAAAGGTTAAATAATAATGCAATGTCAACTATATAATAGACATATAGATACATAGATTGTTATTAAAATAGCAAATTGTGTTTAAAAGTAAAAACAAATTAAAAAAGTTACTCAAATTCATTCTAAAAGTTAAAAACTAACAAAACATATAAAATATGAAAAGGTTAATAATATAATATAAAAGTTACATAATATTATTTAAATGCTTTTCTACATATTTTCATTAAATAGGCCATGTATTTTGAAGTAGGTATAAATAGAATTAATGTGTGACAGTACAATATTGTAAATATTAATTTTAAAATCCTAACAAACCGTTTGACATTAGTTATGAATACACCTTTGAGTATTCGCATCCAGAGAGACCACGTGGAGGTTGTCAAACTTTCTCTCCGCGTCACCTAGACTTGAACTTCTAACGTGACGCTAGACTTGATCATTGAGTGTCACCTAGACTTTGATCATCGAGCGTCACCAAGACTTGATAATCTAGCGTCAGCTAGACTTGATCATTGAGTGTCACATAGACTTGATCATTGAGCGTCACTTAGACTTGAACATCTAGCATGACGCTAGACTTGATCATTGAGCGTCACCTAAACTTGATCATCGAGCGTCACCTA
>NW_021769970.1:48253-50393 GCF_005508785.2 Acyrthosiphon pisum | reverse complement strand
AAACAATATGTATATAAAAAGTAACATCATATGTGTATTTTCAATCAATACAATCGCAGCATAGCCTAACCAAATATCTTTAACACAAATGTAAAAAATTCCATAATAGCATAGTATATATAACAAATATAAATACAATCACAGTATAGGATTGTGAATACAATCTCAACTATAATTATATTCTATTAACAAATATTTAAAAAGTTAAATAGCAAATTGTGTTTAAAAGTTATTGGCATAAACATAATAGTAAAAACATGTTATAATTAGAATGTTAAAATCGTAACCAATGATAATAACAAATGGTGGTTACAAAGTACAAAACAAAATGTAAAAAGTTACATAGTATAATATGTATTTTCAATCAATACAATCACCGCATACGATTGTAAATACAATGTACAATATACTAATAGATATATAGATTATTATTAAAAGTTATTCGTTCAGACGTAAAAACATATTATATAAGTAAAAGTAAAAACAACTTAAAAAAGTTACATAATTTCATAGTATAATATATTAAAACAAATTTTTTTTTTTTTTTTTTTAAATGCCCTGGGGCTTTATTATTTAAACGACCCAAAGGTCTTTATAAATATGTTTGACAATTATACATATTTTACATACTATGATACAAAATATATATATTACACGTTGATGGAGACACTTTCAATGAAGTGGCTCCTGCCTTAATTTAATATCTTAAACTAAGTCGTATGGTTTCAGACGCTTAAGACGTCTGATATCCTTGGAGTTATCTAATAATTGTATGGCTAGTGTATTGACATGGTGATCTAGCCTCGTCTCGTGCTTGCGAGCAAACCTTTGAATTTCGTCTGCTACTGTAGGCAGCATCATATCACGGTGAATTGCGTTGTTTCTTTCGAACCGGTAGGCTGCAGTGATGGTCCGAAGAGCGATGTTTTGACAGCGTTGTATTATATCGATGTTAGACTTACTGGCACAACCCCACAGTTGAATGCCATAAATCCAGATCGGTTTTATAATTGCTACGTACAGTAGACGTTTGTTTTCGATGGTTAACTCGGAGCGGGGTCCGACTAACCAATAAAGTTTTCGCATTTTTTCTTTAATTTGAATTTTTTTCTGATAGACGTGGTGTTTCCAGTTTAGACGAGAGTCGCGGTGCATTCCAAGATATTTTGCTGAATCTTTTTGTGGGATTGGTGTTTGATTCAATACTATTTGGATATTTTCGGTTTTACGTAACGTATAGTTAACGTGCACCGATTTATCGCCATTGATCTTAATTTTCCAACGTCTTGTCCAGGCAAATATATTGTTAATTGACTTCTGTAAGTTATCAGTTGCAGTGAGCTGACTATTACGTGTTGATAAAATTGCCGTATCGTCGGCAAACATAGCTAATGTTGTGTTGTTATCGTTTGGTATATCAGCCGTATAGAGTAAGTACAGGATAGGTCCTAGAACACTACCTTGCGGTACTCCAGCTGATATGTCTTTCCATTCGGTTATTGCTTCTTCGTGTACGACTCGAAATTGACGGTCGGTCAAGTATGATTCAAGAAGTGCACACCAAGTATGTGGTAGCTGATCACGCAGTTTGATAAGGAATCCTTTGTGCCAGACTTTGTCAAAAGCCTGGGCTACGTCAAGGAATACTCCACAGCAGTACTTTTTTTCTTCAAGAGCTTTACTAATCACATTAATTACTCGATGTACTTGATCGATTGTCGAATGTTTGTTGCGAAATCCAAACTGATGTTCTGGTATAAGATTTTTTCTCTCTATAATCGGTTTTAGGCGTTTAAGCAGAAGTTTCTCTAAAAGTTTAGATAAACTTGGAAGGAGTGATATCGGTCGGTATGATGCGACATTTTCAGGCGGTTTTCCTGGTTTGAGTAACATGATCACTTGTGCTCGTTTCCATTGTTCTGGAATGTATTCCATGCGCAAAATAGCGTTGTATATGTGTGTAAGATGAATAATAGCCTTCCTTGGAAGTTCTTTCAGCATTTTTGGACTAATTTCATCATAGCCTGATGATTTTTTTGGGTTTAAATTGTTATCAATTTCTTTAGCAACTTCCAACGGCGAGAAATGTTTGATTTTTTCACGTGTTGCATTAAGCGGTTGGCAATGCAAATGTCGAGCT
>NW_021769970.1:45436-46525 GCF_005508785.2 Acyrthosiphon pisum | reverse complement strand
CCACGAATTACCACCCGAAACTTTTTTTCTGTTTTAAGTTGGTATCTGTGATACTCAACTTTTTGCTCTTCTAATACTTTTATAGTTCGTCGAAACTGGTGTTCGTCGCCTGTTAGTATCTTAATTTCACCATTAGCCAAAGTTTTCATTTGTTGCTCATGTCCCTCAGCTTCTTCGAGTTTTAAATTATTCATTAATTTTTTAAAATCATTTACACCACATACTGTTATTGGAGGTGGTTTATGGATTTTTAAAGAAGTTTTCGCTACTTCTATCGTCACTTTGATTGATTTTTTAGGCGAGCTCAAAATTTCATTGGAGCTCCCAGCGTTCATTTCAGAAATCTGAAGTTGTAATTTCTCATTGTTTAATCGCAATTCCGTTACCATACTTTTCAAGGTCGCGTTGTCATTTTGTATTTGTGTCCAAATACTAACATCAACTGTTATATTATGCGGCGGAATTGAACCGTCGTCTATATTGTCATACATTGTGCAATTCGGTCAATTTGAGTGTGACCCACTTAAAATAAATTTGTTTAAAAAAACTTACCATCCGTCCGACAGGCCGTGGCTTGCATTGTAAATATTAACACAAAAAAAAATTGTAATAACTTAGTCAGCACTATTTCGCGAACTGCGAAAGCGAAACATACGTGCTGCTTGTACGGTGTGCAACTTTGGTTTCAACATTATTATATATATTTCGTGTAATGCAAATTGTGTTATTAAAGTTATCATGGTTACAAAAAGTAGTTTACGTGATGCTAACTACATATACTTAGTTGGACATCCATCATCTCAAATCGTCGGTAGTAAATTGCCGTCAATTCAACAGGTGTTATCTGTGTTTTTTTATAATATGCGTGAGGTTAAGCTTAACATAAATGAAAGTTCTAAATTAGTTATAAAAGAAGTAAGTATTTTCTGGCAAAAAGCACGTATACCGATAAAAGCAGAACAACACTGTATTACAAAATTACAAAAATATTACTATGAATGGAGAGATTTACAAAAATTGCAGCACAGAAAAACTGAAACACAACTAAAAAAAAAATGAACATTTATTTCGACATTAAACGATCTATTT
>NW_021769970.1:44066-45386 GCF_005508785.2 Acyrthosiphon pisum | reverse complement strand
CTTCTAATACTTTTATAGTTCGTCGAAACTGGTGTTCGTCGCCTGTTAGTATCTTAATTTCACCATTAGCCAAAGTTTTCATTTGTTGCTCATGTCCCTCAGCTTCTTCGAGTTTTAAATTATTCATTAATTTTTTAAAATCATTTACACCACATACTGTTATTGGAGGTGGTTTATGGATTTTTACAGAAGTTTTCGCTACTTCTTTCGTAACTTTGATTGATTTTTTAGGCGAGCTCAAAATTTCATTGGAGCTCCCAGCGTTCATTTCAGAAATCTGAAGTTGTAATTTCTCATTGTTTAATCGCAATTCCGTTACCATACTTTTCAAGGTCACGTTGTCATTTTGTATTTGTGTCCAAATACTAGCATCAACTGTTATATTATGCGGCGGAATTGAACCGTCGTCTATATTGTTATACATTGTGCAATTCGGTCAATTTGAGTGTGACCCACTTAAAATAAATTTGTTTAAAAAAACTTACCATCCGTCCGACAGGCCGTGGCTTGCATTGTAAATATTAACACAAAAAAAAATTGTAATAACTTAGTCAGCACTATTTCGCGAACTGCGAAAGCGAAACATACGTGCTGCTTGTACGGTGTGCAAAACGCAACTATTTGTTCATTTGACTATTATTTTTGTTGAGGATCATGACCAGGGCTCATAACTTATAGCTCTAAAAAAGGTTATTATAAGCGCAATAATATGCTCTTAAAAATATTCATATAAGCGCTTAAATATGCACTAAAAATACTAAAATATGCGAAAAAAAAAATTTATTCTGCGATTGTTCTGTTATAAAAAAAAAATTATAAATTATAATTAATAATGCACTAAAAATACTAAAATATGCGAAAAAAAAAATTATTATTATTATTAAAAAAAAAAATTGAATAATATTACATCGGAATTATTGTGGTAAACGACTTGTGGTACTCATTTATTCTGCGATTGTTCTGTTATAAAAAAAAAAATTATAAATTATAATTGATAATGAATAATGATACCTATATATTTTAAATATTTTTAAACATATATTTACCTTGAAAGTTACATTGAATAATTAGATGTTTGTACAAGTTTTCAAAGTGAAATGATCTTCGATTGTTACTTAGTAGAGTCCTGTACATTGAAAACGACCGCTCAATGTCCACTGACGTAATTGGTGCAAACTTAAAGTACACGAGATCATCTGTATGAAAAGTCTTCAGGAAGTCCAGGTTCAAGTTCTGTGTTCATAGTTACACCAGATATATATTTGAAATATTTTTTAAATTTTAAGACCGACATTTTTGTGGGTGACGTTATTGAGTTTA
>NW_021769970.1:37737-40237 GCF_005508785.2 Acyrthosiphon pisum | reverse complement strand
AATGGGGCTCCCATCTCCCGCGGTACCGACTAGTTTTATAGTTGACGTCGGTAGGTCCACTCGGGATGTTACCATCCCTACCGTTATTCTGGCTTCCCAGGCCGGCTAGCGGTTGGCCTTGTTTGTCTGTCTCATTCGTCCCCCATCAGACGGATGAAACTAAGGTGTTCCGAGTAAGGAAGATAGGTTCCTTTTACTCTTCATTTACACCTGTTATCTTTTTAGTCGCCTTTTACGATCAAGTGAAGATAGCACTGAGGCCGTATTCTTATCCCCGGTCCCAGGGATGTGGTGTTGATGTTTTCCCGGTTACGTTACCCTATTTCTTTTTAATGTGCACGCCTGTCTTGACGCGATCACAGTATCGTTGGTTCGGTCCACCCCGACACACCTCATCTAAAGTCCGTCGCCACCCCATACGACCAAGCACCCCGCTGGACGAAGGGCCCATCTGCCGTACAGTTGTGTCGGGTTTCGCAGAAGTGAGGTGAGTTCTTGGGATGGCCGCCTTTCTTCGGTTCTTGGTTTCAAGCTCCGATGTTTGTCTTCACCTTAACATGCACCCTGATGGGTATCTTTTCATGCTTAATGTACGCTCTTGTTTTTGATGAAGAAACAATCTTTTTGATTTCGTCCCAGTCTGTCCTCATCTAAAGTCCGTCGCCACCCCGCATGACCAAGCACCCCGCTGAACGAAGGGCCCATCTGTCATACGGTTGTGTCGGGTTTCGCAGAAGTGAGGTAAGAACTTAGGACGACCTTCCTACTTCTGTTCTTGGTTTTTCAACTTCAACAGTGCTTTTCGCCTTTAATATGTTAACTCTGTTGTTGTCCATTCTAGTAATTTCTCTTATCGGGATCCTTTTTTGGCTGTCTCAGGTTATTTAACGTGGGCGCTTTTATTAGCACTGTCACGATAGTTATTACGTGGTCTTTGACCTCAGGTTTTAGCTCCATCTAGAGTCCGTCGACACCCGACGTAACCAAGCACCCCCCTGAAGCGTGGGGTCAATCTGTTACGCCGATGTGCCGGGTTTCGCAAAAGTGGGGTTTTTAGCTGAGGGCTGCCACCCCCTTTTGATGTTATTCCAACATGTGGCGGTTCGCATATGTTTCCATATGCGTCCGACATGTGCCTGTTTTGGTTCTCTTTGTTGAGCTCATGTTGCCACCTGGGTGGACTTATGTTATTCTGCCAGTAGTGATGTGCCTAGTTCTTAGTGTTTTAACCATCTTTCATTCTTCTTTTTGCCACCAGGGTGGGCTTATGTTACCTTCCGCCATCTTAGATGGTCTTCGATCTTAGTGTTTTCATAGACTTTATTCACTTTTGCCACCTAGTGGACTTATTTTTCTTTCTGCCATCTAGGTGGACTTATATTTACCATCCTTCGATCTTTTTAATTTTGCCACCAAGGTGGGCTTATTTTCCCTTCTGCCATCATAGATGGACTAGGATCGTATAGTGTTCTCGTCTTTCGTTCTTTGTTATTTTGCCACCTAGGTGGGCTTATTTTCCCTTCTGCCATCTTTGATGGACTTAGAACTTTTTGGTTTTCCCCAACTTTATTTTCCGTTTTGGGGCCGTCTTCGATCTTCGCTTTACCACATGGTTGGGCTTAGTTCTTATCTTTGAGTTTTCACCATCTTTCGTTTTCCTTTTTGCCACCATGGTGGACTTAGTTCTTATCTTTGAGTTTTCACCATCTTTCGTTTTCCTTTTAGCCACCATGGTGGACTTAGTTCTTATCTTTGAGTTTTCACCATCTTTCGTTTTCCTTTTTGCCACCATGGTGGACTTAGTTCTTTGCTTTGAGCTTTCACCATCTTTCGTTTTTCATTTTGCCACCTGGGTGGACTTAGTTCTTTGCTTTTTGAGTTTTCGCCGTTTTACGATCCTCACTTTGCCACCAAGGTGGACTTGGTTCTTTATTTCGATTCCCGATCTGATAGTCCTGGTTTTCATTGCCTTGCAAATATATACCCTTCATTGTACTCCTATCCTTTTATAAGGGTTATATCCGTTTTCTTGTTTGACTTTATATAGTCTCTAAGTTCTTTCCCTACTGAGTTCGCTCGGCCACCACTGCCGGTTCAGCCCTCTGAAGACCTCTTAGTCGCCTTTGCGGCTTAAGGGGGGTCACCACGACAAGGTGGGTCTTCCTCGACCCCCAGTAGATAGGGACAGTGAGAATCTCGTTAATCCATTCATGCGCGTCACTAATTAGATGACGAGGCATTTGGCTACCTTAAAAGAGTCATAGTTACTCCTGCCGTTTACCCGCGCTTGCTTGAATTTCTTCACGTTGACATTCAGAGCACTGGGCAGAAATCACATCGCGTCAACACCCGTCCCGGGCCATCGCGATGCTTTGTTTTAATTAGACAGTCGGATTCCCCTGGTCCGTGCCAGTTCTGAGTTGACCGTTACATGGCTGTCGATCCGGCTACGCGACCGACGGCGCGGCGGCCGGACCGCCCGGTGACGGCGAACCGACAC
>NW_021769970.1:34543-37276 GCF_005508785.2 Acyrthosiphon pisum | reverse complement strand
CCATCTACTCGTCGAGGCTTGCCGGGACCGGCCGCCGCGAGCGACGACTGGCCCCACTATGCCGTCGACGGCCGAGTATAGGCACGACGCTCCAGCGCCATCCATTTTCAGAGCTAGTTGCTTCGGCAGGTGAGTTGTTACACACTCTTAGCGGATTCCGACTTCCATGGCCACCGTCCTGCTGTCATCAGCAACCAACGCCTTTCATGGTCTCTGAATACGCGTCGATTTCGGCGCCTTAACTCGGCGTTCGGTTCATCCCGCAGCGCCAGTTCTGCTTACCAAAAATGGCCCACTAAGCGCCTAGGGTTCCGTCGCCGGCTTCGCACGCGGTTCACGCGGTGTACCAGGTAAAGCCGGCGATCTCACTCATTTATAGTTTGAGAATAGGTTGAGGTCGTTTCGGCCCCAATGTCCTCTAATCATTCGCTTTACCGTATGAGACATCCTCCGTGTTACGAGCGTGTTGTTACCGCGCCGTACAGCGCGGAGTCCCACCGGCGTCCGTACGCCCGCGAACGGGCGGGACACATCGGCGCCAGCTATCCTGAGGGAAACTTCGGATGGAACCAGCTACTAGATGGTTCGATTAGTCTTTCGCCCCTATACCCAGCTCAGACGATCGATTTGCACGTCAGAATCGCTGCGGACCTCCATCAGGGTTTCCCCTGACTTCATCCTGGCCAGGCATAGTTCACCATCTTTCGGGTACCAACGTGTGCGCTAAGGGTGCGCCCCCAGCCGGCCGAAGCCGACTTGGCGGAGACGCCCCCGGACTGCGGACCAGCGCGACTTTGAACGCCGGTGGGTTCGGTCGCTAGGCCATCGTCCGCACCGTAAACGGTTCACTTTCATTGCGCCAAACGTGGTTTTTCGTAAGAT
Source organism: Acyrthosiphon pisum (assembly GCF_005508785.2). Taxonomy (NCBI): domain Eukaryota; kingdom Metazoa; phylum Arthropoda; class Insecta; order Hemiptera; family Aphididae; genus Acyrthosiphon; species Acyrthosiphon pisum. The sequence goes on along the minus strand of NW_021769970.1, from coordinate 36,394 downwards.
CACCGTTGACTCGCGCACACGTTAGACTCCTTGGTCCGTGTTTCAAGACGGGTCGGAAAGTAGCTCGAAACACGTCGCCGACCGACGGGACCCCGCCTGCGACGGGGCCGCGTCGACGGTTCTTGCCGTCGGGCGAGCCGACCATGAGCACCGGGGCTCGGCGCGAACGGTCACGCCGAAACGCGACCGACGCGACGAACGTCACCCGGGCCATTCGGCCGGCGCCCAACGGGTCGCGACGTCCGCTAACCGAGCGAAAGATCCGGCCGGCGGTTAGACCGACCGTGAATTCGCCCGGCGGGGATTCGCGAGCTCTGTCCGTTTACAACCGAGCGGTTTCACGTTCTTATGAACTCTCTCTTCAAAGTTCTTTTCAACTTTCCCTCACGGTACTTGTAAACTATCGGTCTCGTGGCCGTATTTAGCCTTAGATGGAGTTTACCACCCGCTTCGGGCTGCACTCTCAAGCAACCCGACTCGAAGGCGCGGTCCGATCCCGGAACGCTGTGACGGCCTCTACTGGCCTGGCACCATCTGCGGGCCATGGCCCCGTTCAAGGGAGACTTGGACCGTCACGTGCGCCCCGGCAACGAGGCCGGCCCGTACGCCACAACTCTCATACGTGCCGCGACACAAAAGTGCGCGGCGAGATTCGGCGATGGGCTTTTCCCGGTTCGCTCGCCGCTACTAAGGGAATCACGGTTGTTTTCTTTTCCTCCGCTTATTAATATGCTTAAATCCGGCGGGTAGTCCCGCCTGATCTGAGGTCGGAACGTATCGGTTGTTTGTTTCTTAAATTACACGGCAGCCTGCGGTCCGCGCTCCGCCCGTACGGTGACCGCCCGCGTCCGCTTCTCGGAAGCCGGAGAGGTCTCGTGTACTCTCAGCCGGCCCGGCCGCGCTCTCGCGCGGCGGGCGGACGGGGACGTGCCGTTTGACGACGCGAGAACCCGTGACTGTTTGCCGTTCGAAAAACGACGTTCGAAAAGTTGAAATCGAAATCGGTTCGACGAACGTCGCCGGGGCTGCCGCCATGCGCACTACCCGGGTACCGACGGAATAACCGCGAACGTCGACCGAAAAAAAAAAATCGTTTTTTCACGCACGGTGATTCCAGTCTGTGGCACCCGAAATCCGCTCCGGGGACGCCGCCGCCGTCCGACCGGCACTCTGCCCGTCGGTCGTCGACGCGCCCGCGTGACTATCGAATACCCGGTACCGGGGCTCCGAGACCCCGTAACGTGTTCGGCGCACGCCACCGACGACCGCCCGCGGTATACCGTCCGCTGCCGCAATCATTTTTTTTTTTTCACCTCGAACACCGCCCGTCGAACGCCGACCAATTTATCCTAAGTCCATGCACGGCACAGTGGCACCCGAATCCGCTCCGGGGAAGCCGCCGCCGTCCGACCGGCACTCTGCCCGTCGGTCGTCGACGCGCCCGCGTGACTATCGAATACCCGGTACCGGGGCTCCGAGACCCCGTAACGTGTTCGGCGCACGCCACCGACGACCACCCGCGGTATACCGTCCGCTGCCGAAATCATTTTTTTTTTCACCTCGAACACCGCCCGTCGAACGCGATTTTAATTATTAGGTATAGCATATTATTTTTAGGTGAATGAAATTTTCAATTTATTTTAAAATATTTTATTTTTTGGCTAAGGTGTGTATCTTTTTTTCAAATAAGGTAGATTGAGCTCACTCAGAATTGTTATTTTCAAAAGCAAATTACAATATTGCTCACAAATATCATGCACAAGTTCTAACTAAACCGTCTAAGACCGTGACCTACTAGAAAGCAAAGTTGCTACCTAAGTCCTTATTAAGGGGGAGGGCATGATCCCGATC
>NW_021769970.1:29357-34443 GCF_005508785.2 Acyrthosiphon pisum | reverse complement strand
CCCATAGATTTAAGGGCTCTATTCCTTTTATTAATACATAATAAGTATACAGGGTGATTCTTTTATCAAACAACACTCATTATTTCAAAAAGTGTAAGTTTTTTTGAAAATATGTTTTTACATACTTTCAAGTCGCTTATAAAACAACGTTTTTCTTAAAAAATTATATTTTAAAATATTTTTTATCTTTATAATTTTTTAAGTTTTTTACTTTTTTGAGTAACAACATAGGGTTTTATTTTTTTATTCCAAAGCAGAATATTTTTCTTAATATTTTGATACATGAAAATCGAAATTGGGACGAGTAGTTTATGAGTTATAGATATTCAAAATTTCGATAGTGGAGTGGTACGAGGTTACCCCGCGAAATGTTTGTCCACTTCTCCACTCATCTAAACTTTAAATATTTATAACTCATAAACTACTCGTCCCAATTTCGATTTTCATGTATCAAAATATTAAGAAAAATATTCTGCTTTGGAATAAAAAATTAAAACCCTATGTTGTCATTCAAAAAAGTAAAAAACTTAAAAAATTATAAGGATAAAAAATATTTAAAAATATATTTTTTTAAGAAAAACGTTGTTTTATAAGCGACTTGCAAGTATGTAAAAAAATATTTTCAAAAAAACTTACGCTTTTTGAAATAATGAGTGTTGTTTGATAAAAGAATCACCCGGTACATAGAAATTGGAAAAAATAAAATAAAAATGTTGACTTATATGTTAAATTAAGAAAAATTATGAAATTTTAATTTTTTCTCATAACAATGTTATTAAATTGGAAAATTGTTGAAAATAGAATTATTACGCTAGGTATATTATTTGTGGTAATACTTAAAATTCTTGACCTATTTGCATGTGATTTTATTTATATTTTAATATTTACTATATTTAAAATAAAACACGCATGTAGTATGTAAATATTACAGATTTATTTTATTTGTCTTCTTTGTTGTTTTATTTTTATATAGTACACAAATATATTTAATTGTTAAAAAGTAGTAGGTACATAAAAAGAAAAAAATTATAAATGAGAATAAAGGTTGAAGTTCAGAGGCCTAATAGATCTTTAATCCGGCTTGAACTGCTACCCCATTTAAATTTCCACGCAACCTTAAAATTGTCAGTAATAGGTAATGTTTAATATTACAGTTATAGTTTGCAGGTTAAAGATACTGTAAACCTAATCTAGCCTTTTTTAAACTTTAATATATTACTTGTAGTTTGAATTTTCCTTTTTAAATTAATGTACATAACTTATGTTTAAATAATTACTTTGTTTTAGTCTATACCTATATTATTTGCACTCATGCAAAAAAAATCGAAAATTGCATACAATGTTATTGTTGAATATTTACGGTCATTAGCTCCAACATTAAGGCCAACTAATAAAATGACTGATTTTGAGCCAGCCTTACGTGATTCCTTATTGGAAAATTTTCCGGAGGATGTTGCACATAGGTCTTGGTTTCATCATAATCAGGTTAGTTGATTTTAAGTATTATTTTTTTATTATTTTAATAGGCTGTCGGTGCACTATTTGTTTTCTCTCTCTGGCTCACACGCAACATAGACAAAATGCATTTACGCAAAATCATTTTTTCTATGTGTTTAAGTAATCTTATAGTAAAGTCACCCATTAAAAAAAGAGAGAGATTAATACTATTGAGGGAATGACATATCGATTTGTCTAAATATTGTCTCAAAACAATTTAAACGTCATTTAATTGTGTAACATTTTTTTATTTATTTTGAAAGTCGAATACAAAGTCAAATAATTATAAAAGATAAAATCTATATGTCATTCCCTCAAAAATATTATTCTCTATATTTTTTGTAATAGGTTACTTTACTCTAAGATTATTAAAACGCATAGAAAAAATGATTTTGCGTAAATGCGTTTTGTCTATGTTGCGCATGGGCCAGAGAGAGAAAACGAATAGTGCGCTGACATCCTCTAAATCATATAATATATATTGTCTAATTATTTATGATATAATTAATATAAAATATATGATATTAAATGAAAGCTTTAAAAAGTTTCGAATAATATTAAGAATAGAGAATGTTTTTTTTTCTGTTTCTAGGCAGTATGGAAAAATGTTGTGAAGCTAGGTTTTTTGCATTTGGTTAATACAAATGATATAGCTGTAAAAATTATTAGAATGCTTATGTCACTACCTTTATTGCCTGCTATGTCGATGCGACTAGGTTTTGATGAATTGCGTCTTTACTCAAGAATAATGTCAATTTCGAATCCCTTTTTTCTTACTATGAAAGGTACATTACTATTTAAGGTTCAAATCTTTTAACTTATTTATACACTTATACGTGAGTATTCATATTCATTATTTTAATGTTTACATTTATAGGTTCTGGTTTGATAGAATGGGAACATAATTTGTTTCTGTGTATAATTGTCCTCGGCGAACAAACAACAATGTAGAATCATTTCACAACAAACTGCGTCTTAAATTTTGTTCTACCCATCCAAACTTATGGATTTTTATTGGTAATTACTAGATAATTAATAGGTGAATTACGAAATATGTGTTAAAATTTGGTATACCTACATTTAAGATGTTCAAAATATTTTTTCAACAGAAAAGTTATGCGATATTAGTAAAGAGTACCATGTTATGATTGGTCAAATAAATAATGGAAGGAGACCTACACGCTCTTTGAGTAACCAGTTTTTGGCCAATGGAAGGCAAATACGCGCTGCCACAGCAGAGTATGACTTACTGCGGATAACTCCTATGGACTTTTTGCATAGAGTATCATATTCAGTTGGTTCTTATGTAAATCGCCAAAGAAACTGGGTGACTAATATTGAAAATCAAAACCCTCAAGAAAATATTAATGGAAGGGACATGGATAACAATATGCCTGCACTTGTTGAAAATCGTAGTGTTACTGAGGTAATAACTTACTGTATAGACAATTTTATAACACATGAATCTTATATTTACTACAGTTACAATTGTTAATTACTATTGTTTATTCATTTAATTACTTAGGTATTGTATATTAAATTTGTTTTATAATATCTGATGTGATGAAAAATGCATAGAAGCAGTGTTAAAATTCTTAAATATTTTAATATTATAATATTTTTATAATATTAATAATAATAACAATCTTTATTTCTTGCCAAAACAATTTATATACATGTATGTTATAATACAAATTATATTTAGAAGACGCGAACTCCCCTCTAAGCTTGTTGCTTGTGATGGGAATGAAAGAATTTGAGTTCATAAATTTAAGTATTAACAAATAAAAATAAATAATTTATAGTCAGACAATAAAAAAAATTGTTAAAAATTAAGTTTGGTAACAAAGTTACAATACTTCAGTTCCAGAGAAAACAATATTTTTATAAATTACTTAAACATAAAAAAAAAAAATATGGATATTAATCTTGATATTATTAACGGACCTTCCATAAGACGGAATTCTCCTTATAACAGAAAATAACAATAGTCCCAAATAATCTATATCCCGTATATTTTAGTCTCCTAAAAAGGAAACTTCTTTACAACGGAAATATCAGTTGGTACTGAGAGATTCCGTTATAAGGAGGTTTTAATGTATTATATGTTGTATTACTCTATATGTACATTTTAAGCCTAATGGGTGATGGGTAAAAATGAAAAAAAAAAATTAACGCATCGGGGGAAGACGTTGGCCCCTTTAAAATCCAAATCAATGATGAGCGGTGATAAGGGCTGCTTGGTTTACGCTAAGGAAGACGGGTGTTCTACGTTCGTAAAAGACGAAAAGGGTACACAATTGTAAGGATTAATTTTTTTTTTTTATTGAATAACTTTTTCACCGAGTGAGCGTTTCGAACACGGGTCTATCAAGCCAGCAGCAGTAAGTCTTCCCACTGCGACACGGGGCCTTGCCCATTGTAATCGCTTATTTTAGACCTATATCCAATAATCATAGCCAGTGGTGTATAATGATAATAATCGATAATGGATAACCATAGAACAATAATGTATTACGTGGTGTGAAATTTACATTTAAACATTTAATGTTATTATTGTTATTATGTTATTATGTTTAATATTATTATAGATAAATATATACACCAGCATATATACACCAGCATATATGCGGAAACGGTATTTACAACTCCTTGTGGTATAACTGAATGACGTTTTTCAAGGGTGAACCTAGAAGTTGAAGCTAGTTTAAGTGACAACTAATACAACTCAACAATTATACAATGATAGAATAAAAATATTAAATTTAATTTAAACACAAAAATATTATAATATAATGAAGCCAGCATACAAAATAAAATTAATATTAATTTTAATAGTGTAGATTCAATTAGTATTGAGAATGGAGAAGATAAGAGAATTAATTAGGACTAGGCGTTTGGATTTCAGAGCAGGACAAACAAATGATATATGAAAGAGATCACAACTACATTAATTTATCATTAAGATGGAGAGTACAAAAAGGAGAATCGTATAAACCAAGATAAAAAGAGTGATTAGGTAACAGAGAATATAATATAAAGAATAATATAAGCATAATATACATTACTGTTATAAGTCAATTAATGCTTAGGGGGGTAGTGGGTTTGCGAGTACTAGGTATGGAATTTCAGAGCCTGGAAATATTAAAATGCTCCCAATTTATTAATTTATATCTACCTATCAGTGAAACTTACTTATTAAATAAGTATGTTTTTGGTACAGACAATATTTTAAAAAATCATTTAAAAACATAACTGTCTAGTGTCTACATCATAGACATAGAAATCTATATATTATCTTAATTAGGTACCTATGTCTTTATATATCTATGGTCTGCACTCGGCAGTTAGGTATAGCAGTAGGTATAGCAATGGCTCTGCATTATTCATGCATGTTTAATCTTTTTATACTTCATTATTATTAGGTATTAAAAATAATAATTTTAGATATCATTTTTTAATCAATTGAAGTTGGTTCAATTACTTGTTATATAACTATATTTTTACTCCCCTAAAGCTTAATATGCTTATGTTAGAAACCTTTTTATATTCACTCACCCATTTACACAAATACGCAATAATTATAAGT
>NW_021769970.1:24756-29257 GCF_005508785.2 Acyrthosiphon pisum | reverse complement strand
TGTATTAATTCCAGGGATCGAAACCGGTTTAACCGGTTTTCCAAAAAACCGGTTGAAACCGCGGTTTTCTCATTTCTGAACACCGGAACTGGAACCGGAACCAAAAGCTTTGAAACACCGGTTAAAAAACCGTAACCGAAACCATAGAATTGAAAAACCACTCTTGTACTGTTCTTGAAAAACGGATTAAAATTTAAAACTATACTCGCCGCGGAATAAGAACGTACCTGTGCGGCGGACCAAAACAGGTTCGTCACGCGCAGGTCATCGCTGATTTGCTAACAAGAACGAAATGAAATTGATATACAGCGCTGTGTCAAATATGCACATTGTACACAGTGTTGTAGTGTTTCGTTCGTTTGTCCGTACATACGTGTCCACTGTTCACTGCTGTAAATTTTTTTAGTGGCTTTAAACATTTTTGTGACTTAATTTTGCAACATTTTTAATAAATATGAATACTTCACATGAAGAATCTCCACAGCTTGTCACACCAAAGAAAAAGAATCCCTAGGGGAAAGTAAGTGAAAATTGTTTTTTAAATTTATTTAGTTTAGTTTTTATGATTGTAGGAAAAAAGTCCCCGGAATAAAAGTCTCCAAATTAATATTTGATTTAAATTAAGTCTTTTATCAAATAGGTATTTATAATTTATATAGATAGGTACATTGCCCATAGGTTACTTACATGTTACATATTTTGTTGAAGATAATTAACAAACAACTAAATTAAATATGTACAAAATAATATAATAATTTAATATCTTAAATATTTATAATAGTATTAATTAAAAAAATATAAAAATGCTTTTATTCAGATATATGCCCCTCATAAAATAATAAAAAATCTAATAAAATTATCTTTTTCTTTTATTTTGACTGATTTGCTTTAAAAAAATTAGGAATATCTTCAGATTTGTCTTCGTCAAAACGCTGACATAAAATATTCAATCGTACTTCAATTTTTTTACCAGCTTTTGTTTTTCTCTGGTTAATTTCTCCTATTTCAGCCTACGCCAAATATCGCTTTATTTATACTGCAACGGGAGACTTTTTTTTTCCGTGGGACTTTTTCACCGGAGACTTTTTTTCCGAATCTTTTTTTTCCGTTTACCAATTTTTATTATAGAATTATAATTCTGAAAAACAATAGTTTAATAATGGTAAATATTTTTTAGCCTGTTTGCAGTAACCAGAAATTAATGATTGTCAACCACTATAAATCGATCTTAGAAAATGGCAGTGGGATGAAGTTTTGTGAGATTATCACAAATATTTCTAAGACTACTGGAATTGGGTACCACACAGTGCGTAAAACTATAGCAGAGTACAAAACTACGAAATGTGTGAAATCGCCGAATCGAAAAAGGCAAAAACCTGGTGTGGTTGATAAAATAGAAGACTTTGACAAAAATGCAATTCGAAGAAAGGTGCATTCATTTTGGTTGAACAGAGAAATTCCAACACTGCAAAAGATTTTAATTGCAATAAATGAAGACGAAACCATGCCAAACCTTAAAGAGACTTCTTTAAGAATCATACTTAAGAGTTTAAAATTTAAGTTTACAAAACGCAGGAGAAACAGTATACTAACGGATAGACGTGACCTTGTTAATTGGTGCCGAAATTATTTATCATCAATTCGTCGGTTTCAGGAAGAAGGAAGACCCATCTATTATTTAGACGAAACATGGATAAATACAGGGGATTGCGCTAACAAAGTATGGGTCGATCAGACGGTCACCTCCCATAGAATGGCATTCCTGGAGGGTTTATCTACAGGCGCACCAAATCCTACCGGGAAAGGTAAACGTCTAATTGTACTTCACATTGGGTCTGTTGATGGTTTCGTACGTGGTGGACTATTATGTTTCGAGTCAAAGAAAAATACATCCGATTACCATGATGAAATGAATGGGCAGACGTTTAAAGAATGGTTCGAAGAAATATTGCCATTGCTCAAGGATAATGCGGTTGTCATGATGGATAATGCACCGTAACATTCGGTAAAATCGGAAAGAGTTCCAACAATGAATTGGAAAAAGGCAGATATTGTCAATTGGATACATTCTAAAGGTGAAGAAGCCGATCCATCAATGCTGATTAAAAGTGATCTAATGGATATCTTATGAAACAAAAAAAGTATTCTATATAACAAAATAAATTACCTATATTTTTTATATTTTTTTTAGATACAACAGCTATGTAATAGATGATATTGCAAAGAAGCCGGGAAAACGATTTTGAGACTGCCGCTCTATCACTGTGAACTTAATCCTATAGAACTGGTCTGGTCAAAGGTGAAGCATCATGTAAAATCAAATAACACTACGTTCAAAACAGTCGATGTACAGCATTTGCTTCATCAAGCCTTCGATAGGGTAACACCGGAAGATTGGCAGAATTTAATATCCCACGTGAAGACTGAAGAACAAAAAATATGGAGTGTCGATTTCATATGCGATGAGCTTACCGACGAACTACAGTTGAATCCAAACCACGTCCTTACCATAGGTGATACGTCCCACTCATCATCCGACGACGATGACGATGACGATGGCTGTTGTCCATTAGAATAAATTTTTTACATTATTTTTAATTAGTGTAAATTTAGGTATTATCTTTAAAAGGAAGCTACCCATGCATTTGTTGTATATATTGTTTAGGTAGTGTTATTTCAATATATTTTTAAATACATAATTTTATTGTCCTTTTTTTATAAACGAATTATTTAGAACATTTTTTTAAACAGTAAATGTATGCATTACACAGCTTAATGCATATTTATAATAATATATAAATAAATTCATATAACAATTGTTATTATTTTACAAATACTAAAAATGTTAAATAACGGTCATGTCTTACACTCGTACGCGTCGTCACTTGAGCACGGTGTATAATAATTAATAGTTAATTCATATCGACGTTCTGTATGCAATATTAGTGGTGCCCAACTATGACAAGGTTGCGGTGGGGAACTGGTTTGCCGCCTGCGCGACGAGGTACGTTCTTATTCCGCGGCGAGTATAATGTCGGTTTCTTTGAATTCCATAAAGTTAATTATATTATTTGTAATTCTACTATTTTTATACGAAGAAATTATAACGTTTGGATTTATTGATAAAAATCCCGATGCAGTTACTGAGTATTACGAAATATTAATATGATATATATTATTACTAAACTTATGATTGAAAATTGAAAATACTAATAATATAGTGTGATGTTATTGTAATATACAATTAAATATTAATGTAATCGAATAATGATATCAACCATAATATGGCAACATAATATTATGTCGAATGTAAAAGTAGGCATGAGGCACCTAAATTAGGTACAAAATATTCAAGTTAATAACACGAAATTAGTTCTGCTGAACGTTTATTTGTTATATCGTATACCTTTTTTAAAACCGAAACCAAAACCAAGAAATTTAAAAAACCGGTCTTAAAATCTAAACCAAAACCAGAAAATTTAGAAAACCGTTCTCAAGAACTAAAACCGTAACCGTTAAAATTTGAAACGGTTTCGATCCCTGATTAATTCTTTTAAATGTGAACCTGGCTTCTTAACTTGAGTATTTTCATTTGTTTCTTTAATCAAGCGTTTTAAATTTTCTATAGATTTTTTTATATAAATAAAATTAATTGTAGTCTTTTAAGTACCCTTTTTACTTCTGCTATAAAGAAATTGCATAAAATAAGAATACGAATGCAATGGACATGCAATAGTGTGACATGCAATGGAGCTTCCGCTAATGTAAAATGTAAATGTGTTATAAACAATATTGCAGAGGTGTTTTGACCGTGATTTTGAAGGGTAGTTGCCCCATAGTTTTTAATGGTTGGTGGATAAGTACTGAATTTAGTGAGAAATTGTACTACAAGTCTATAGTGTAGGTACTACAACTTAATGACTAATATATAAATATATATATACTAGCTGTCTCGACACGGCGTTGCTCGCGTATTAGTTTGTTTTTTTGCATTTTCGTAGGCCGTGTATTATTGTTATTATGTATTAGACATTTTTTTTTTTTTATTTGTAGTTCATTAGTGGTTTCGGAGATCATAGCGTATAGTAAACATACAGTAATATTAATGTTCACGTATAGTGAACATTAATATTCATATAATGTCACTAATAATAACCCACAGGATTAAGGATAGAACATAGTCTGCAATGAATGAGTAAATTACAAAGTTCTTTATTGAAACTTTGGGTCATTATTAGGCATCGGCAACAACGACCCAATCATATGATACACTTGGCCTTGTATTTTAAATGTGGTTTCAAAATTACGTCCATTAGGTTTGGTATCGCAAATTTTGGTTGCCCCAAATTACCAGCAAGAAGAGATTTTAAAGGTTCCGGTGGAGTTGGAAGAGGTAACAGTACCACTTTTACTGATGCGCAACACATGCCGGTTGCTTCATTGCGGAATTTTAAGGCCTGACAATATTCATATACTTTGTCCATTGCACCGATTGCAATAT
>NW_021769970.1:14674-24304 GCF_005508785.2 Acyrthosiphon pisum | reverse complement strand
GGGTTAATATGCGATTCCTTTGCTGTCTCGCTCCATCTTGGGCTCTAAATGTGTATATATTCTGTTCACGCACCACTCTTGTTCTCTAAATGTTTTGTCGCAGACGTTCATCACGCTGCTCTCTAGATTCTTGTGCACAACTCTGTGCTGCCCTGATTCTTTGAGCTGCGTTTCTTGCAACAATTTCTTTAGCCGATTCATGATGTCTTACAACACGTTTGCGTCGTGCCTCATTGCTATACGCATTGTCGAGGTTAGACTTTTTTGGCGGCATTTTACTAAAAACAAATGTGAATCATAAAATATCTGTTTATAGTTTGTTTTTTCCCGTGGCAACGACTTAAATGTTCACTATAATTCTGTATTGAAATTTATAGAACGAATCATTTTATACGACGTCACTCATGGCAACCATTTAAAAACAAAAATTTCGATCTGAAATCTCAAAATTCCCGTTTTAGCACCTACCGGGGTTGCTCCTCTCACGATGAAAACTATCCTATCTTTTAAGTTGGACCAAATAACACACGGTGTAAAAAATTTCATCAAAATCGGTTAAGTGGTTTAGGAGTCCATTGAGGACAAACATTGTGACACGAGATTTATATATATTAAGATAATAATATAATATTTTTTTTTTTTTTTTTTATTTATAATAATAAGACATTCCTAGCCTAAGGCTATCTACATCTATGGATACTTAGTAACATAATTTTTGACTATTTTAACATGATATTAGTTAAGTAGTAATAGCGATAATAAGTAGGTAATAAAAATAGTGACAAACAATGGTAATTAAGTTAAGAATGATCAGACATGTAGACAATAATGAAAGTGTGGATAAAGAATATAATATTATTGGTAATTTACGTTATAGTTTAATATTTATTTAATAGTCATTATCGAATAAGATCTTGCGGACGACCGCGTTTTAGACGTCTTTGAGGTGGTGGACGTATGTGTAGGTTGAAATGTAATGAGCCAGTTGATTTATGGAGTGAACTATGGAAATTTACAGCAAGAGCTCTTATGTGATCTTGGATTTTAATGATTCGGAGGTCTTTATGAAGATTTTCGTTGCGTATGAACCATGGTGCGTTTGTTATTATCCTTAAAATTTTGTTTTGGAAAATTTGTATTTTTCTTAAGTGTGTCGCTGAGCAGTTACCCCAGATAGGGCAGGCGTAGGTAATTAGTGAGCGTAGTAATTGCTTGTAAATTAGTATTGAGCATTTTTTTTGTATAACTGATTTTTTGTTTAGGATAGGGAACAGCATAGAGAGGCGCTGGTATGCTTGTTGTAGTTTAGAAGCTATGTGAGGCCCCCAGGTTAACCTCTTGTCTAACGTGACACCAAGGTACTTGACAGAAGGCTGCCAAGGTATGGAATCGTTATCGAATCTTAATGGTGGTGGAGTGGAATAGCGACGTAAGCTAAATATGACTGCTGTGCTTTTTGAAGCGTTTATGTGTATTTTCCAGCTATTGCACAATTTTTCCAGTAGATTTAAGTGATCTTCCCACACAGCAATTGGAAAATATTAATATTTTCACCATGTGGTATATAGATGGGTCTTGCAATATTTTCCAAGAACAATTTTAAAAACATTATGAAAATATTTGTTGAATAATATATTTCAATTACATATTACTAGAATATTTTCAAAACTTATCCAGATCAATATTGTATTCGTATGTTGTACAATAAGTTGTGAAAATATTTACCAATAATATATTTCGATACACACATTTTCAGAATATTTCTATTAATTGTACTGATCAATATTGTGTTCGTATGTTGTATGATAAGTTGTGAAAATATTTGCCAATAATATATTTCAATACACATATTTTCAGAATATTTTTATTACTTGTCCCGATCAATATTTTATTAGCATGTTGTATGATAAGTTGTGAAAATATTTGCCAATAATATATTTCAATACACATATTTTCAGAATATTTTTATTACTTGTCCCGATCAATATTTTATTAGCATGTTGTATGATAAGTTGTGAAAATATTTGCCAATAATATAACACATTAGATCGAATAATATACTTTTACAACTTATAGGTTATACCTATCCGGAATCCAGATAATTGTTATAATATTGTTATGCTTAATCAGTTGTTAGTTGTTACTACCTATATTAATTGCAATAGGTTATATATTTTAAATACATCATTTCATAGATTTTAACTTCACCTTTCAAACTATTTAAGGTTACCTAACTCAAATAGGTATAATTAATACACACAACATACATTTAGGTTTTTTGCAATAAATTTTTCGAGTACTGATAAACGATAATATTATGATAATGATAATAACAATAAGAATGTTCGTTTTGTTTTGAAAAATAGTACGATAATTAACATTATACAATTATTATTATTATATAACTACTGGTATTATAATAATTATAATATAATAATATAATGTAGTATTTATTAGGATTTCACTTATTTTGTTTTTAAATATTTAATTATTTTGTAAGGTAGGTACATAGCAATATATAATATATATATCTTTAATGGTTGCACAATTGTATATAATATATACATCACTCACAGGGCCGGCTTTAAAGGGGGCTGTGTTAACTGGTGGGCAATTGCCCAAGAGTATCAGGGTAATACGCACTCTGGGGGTGGGAAAATTATCTTAGATAAAATTAACATTTTAACTTTTTTTAGATAATATTAATTTGAAAAATTATGTGCTGAAGCTGAACAATAAATAATGATATAAGTATTGATATTTTGGTTTAAAATTGTAATATTAGGTATTCGCATGTAATCTTATGTGAGTGTGACCAGCTGATATTTTTAATTAACTTAAAAAATTTGAATTGAATGTACCAGCTATAATAGTCTGTTGTTTTATTGTTGCTATAATAATTACTATTATTTATCGTTCTATTTCTATTGCATTATTGATGCGTATGTCAGTATATGTGGTTGATTATTGATTGGAAGATCATAATTTATTATAAGGTTAGGTAATATATATATATATATATATAGTTAATATTAATACATAAGGATTAGAAGTTTTAAATTGCAATTGCATATCTACTGAACTATAGCTAGTAGGTATGTTATTAGTACACACAATTATTTTTATTTATTTTGTCTTAATTAATAAAGTCAACAAAAATTTATATTATCTATTTGATTAATAAAACATTTTTTTTATTATTACGACAAAATGTTATAATAATAAATAATAATTGATATAATATAAAATGTAGTTTTATTATTATATATCAGTCTTTGATTAATAAATTACTAGCATAATTATTAATAATATATAATAATATAATAAAATATAAAAATCATATACTATGATAAGACTTATGAGTTAAGAGGCATGATATTACGATATCATAAAAAGTACCTTGTTTTTGTTAAACTTAAAATTAACTAATAACCAAGAACCAACAATTAAACATAGACATTGTAAAAATTAAAGATTTATGCCAATAAGTACTTATCCCTGAACAGTATATTATCAATTTTATTTCACACTTTTTAATAATATGGTATTATTATAGGAACAACTGCAGGGAAGACCAGCAAAAGTTTGAATGATCATTGATCAATTACTAGAAAAGACAATATTATTTTACTCAGCAATATTTGAAAAGGTGTTTGTTAAAATCTCGTTAAATTTGAATCTTCATTTTGGTACCTAATCGGCTTGATATACCTACCAAAAACAAAAGTTTGAATTTTTTTTTTTTATTACAATAATTTTATTTTACGTTTACACCGCGAATTATCGTTTTCATAAAATTCGTTTCATTTGAATCTTCATTTTTGTATTCGACTTGATTTATATTATATCAATTTCAAACTTTATCAATTCAAGACCATGTAAACTAAAACGTGTATCGTTTATACTACCAATGTTCTTTCAACCTGCTATAACTACATTTTTGAAGCATGACAATTATATTCAATGTATATTTTATCAAATACCTACCATTTCAAACTTTGTCTATTAATTACTATGTTAATTACAGTGCATCTCGTTTAAAAAATACTGGATTAAATAAAATGATGAATCAATGCATAATTTTCAAACTTTTGCTATACATTGGAACAATAACTGAACAACTGTGATCTATAAGACTCTACTACTCTAGAGGAAAAAGATGAACTTAAGACTAAATATATTAATATTTAGAGTCGTAAAAATTAAAAATATGAACAGCTACTATTATTATAAAAATTTATTATTACCTTAATAATATGTTTTTTTTTTATAATAATTATATACCTATTTAAATTAAAGAGATTGTTATGTCATTTATATAAAGGTAAATCATGAATTGTTTCAAATAGTAACTTATTGATTTTTTTTTGTATTATTAAATACTAAACATTTTAAATATGGTAATTAATTCAGTAGAATTAAAAAAAAATAAGTTCTGGCAAATCATATTATAATATTTATTATTTAGGTACCTAATTGTAACTTTTACTCACAAACTAAATACATTGTATTAGAAGTTAGAGGTTGATGATTTATTTATTAAATATCTATATAATTATTATTATTAGTATGTACGAAAAACATGGTAGGTACCTATTAGGTAAATATATTATATTGCAAATACGGAATATTCACTAATTATTACCTATATTTTGTCCGGTGGTAAACGCCTTGAATGTTCAAGTGTGGGTGTATACCTAAGGTGTATTATTATAGTATGTACTATAATCTATATAGGTATTATCTAACTGATGAATAATATGAGATCAATTGTTTAAATTATAATAATGCTTAGATAGTCTAATTACTGTTGTATAATACGTATAAACCTAATGGCTAATGCCCTAATGTAAATATCTTATCAGTATATAGACAGTAGTTGATGATTTACCTTTTTGAAATAAATGTACGACGTACGTACCTATATTATAACTATTAGTAGGTACATGTGTAAAAATTACTTATAGGTAGTTACAGCATATTTTATTTTATTTTCTTCTTCCGAATACGGGGATGTTGTTACTCTTCTAATTAAAGCTGGTACCTAAGTAAATAATATATTATGATTTTTTTTAAATTAGGTTATTCATGAACTTTTCATCAAGTAGGTACCTATTATAAGATATAATAATACCCATGTTGGTAATGTATGTTCCTTAAAAGTTACAGATTCATTGTGATGAAGCCTAAGGGCATGTTCACTTTTATTTTAGAATCCTCATAAATAGTGTGATACACTATTTTACAATAAAATAAAGTAGGTAGGTACCTATTTAGGTATTTTAACGTGTATTTAATATAGGTAAGTAGTGTACCTACGATATTAATTCCGATAGGTAAGTAATTTTTTTAAATAATTATATATGCTCCGTTTTGTGAGTTATTTATAATTGGTTGGTAATGATTTTCTTAATAAATGCGTACGGACCTACGGTCATCGTCACGATAAGTGTCCAACTGTCCACTGTCCAGTCATCAATGTTTCGTTAAAGGTTTAGTGTTTCTTGATTTTTCTTGACACTAGCACTCGAAGTCATTAATAAAATGCCGTGCAGACCAGAGCTCAGTCACCTTTTTTGTGCTACGTGCTTCTATCACGGAATTTCTTGTAATAATTATAATGTTAATTGTTATAACTTATACCTAAAACTTAACGTGTGTAGTATTGTAATTTGTATTTTGTAATGTAATATGCATATACCAGAATAAATAATTATAATTGGTAACAATATTTAAATTGTAATTATTGAATCTGGTGGTACCGCTCTCGGGCCACGGCTATAGATAGTACTATGTTTAATCGTGATAAAACTATGCAAATGCAAGTGCCCGATGGCCGATGGGGACTGCTTTCACAGTACGCTTTTAAGCGTTTTAAATTTTAATATTTTACACCATTTCCTACTTGTCTTTCTTCAACAATAATTATTATGTATTCTATATGGCTGCAGCTATACACAATGATATTATCAATTATCCATGTTACCATGTAGACCTGCAGTCTGCAGACATAATATACACATTTATAATATTATGTCTATGGTGCACGCACTGCACGATAAAAATAATATAAATAATATTACAATACAATATAATAATATTATATACAATATTATTCCAATATACTAATTTCTAAAAATACGGCAATACGTTTTTGGTGTAGCTGTCTATATTTTTACTCTATGGGCTGTCCAATGCATAGGGAATACCCGTGCGTGTCCCGTACTCCCGCCATCATAGTCAACCATCCTGCCGCCTTGTGGCTTGTGACGCTCCAGAGCCAGATTAATAGTCATAGTATTAGACTATAATAATATTTTGTTCGTGTCTTCATGTCCTTTAAAAATATTCGCGTGTTAACACCGATCAAATTCGAATAGGAGCTATTTACTAATCGCTAGTAATTATAGTTTGAATTTCAAACTTTTTGTAGTACCTCGAAAGTAAGTACGTGTGACATACGTTTTGTATCAACGACTGTCATTTTTGGCATAAATGCAGTTTAGCTCCCAAGCGATTTTTTGGAATTTTTTTTTTCAAAATGTGTGTTTTTGCATGCCTAATTTGATGGTACTTTCAAAAAATGCCGGTCGAACTTATTTTGGAAGTTATGGTAAAAAAACTTCAAAATGCTCAATTTTTTCAAAAATCGTGTTTTTGAATTTAAAATACCAAAAATTTAAGTTTTTAGAATTTTTTTTTTTTAGAAATGTTTGTATTTATATGCTCAACATTTTGGTGGAATCAGAATTTGCCTATCGTACTTACTTTTTATGTTATTGTTAATAAACCACATAAAACTGAATTATAAAGTTATTTCAAACATTTGCATATTTGAGAAACTCAAAATTGATTTTTTTTTACTATTTTTTTTTTCATTCGATGAGTAATAACATAAATAAGTTTTTGGTGAAATCAGAACCAACTTATATTTTTTGGTTTGGAAGATATAGATTAAAATAATAAGCAACAAAAAATCAAAATGTACAGGTAAAATGTATTTTATTCATAAAATATAATATTCAATATTCTATTTGATACAACATAAAATACCTGCATCTATTCGGGTCAGAATATGATTTTGCACACGTATAATATGGTTTACCTATATGTATACCTGATTTGGCGACACGCAATGACGCCTGTGTATGACAGTTACATAAGTGGTAATCTTCTGCCATGTATTTAAATCATCGGGGGAAATTGTGTGGACGGATATGTATGGAGATGTCGAGAATATTCCACAAATTCAAGTCGAAAAAAAGTAAGTTCTAAAACTTTATTATTTGAAAATTCAGTTTTTCAGTTCCCAACAGTTTGACATTGTAATCGTTCTATTAATTTACCCATGCCTCCCCCCCCCCATCGGGGGGTTTTTTTGTTTTTTTTTTGTATTACTTTTGTATTACTGTTTTACTCAAGGAAAAAACATTTCTATGGCGGCTACATGGCCAAATTTATGTTTTTAAAAAAATGCCGTATATTAAATCTAGACCCTACTATTGAATTTTTCCGTTTAGCCGGTAATTTATACGATCCAAATAAATATAACGATGGGGTCGACGTTTCTGATGACGACGATACTGATATAATATAATATACCTACATTATCTAAATCTGTACATTTTGATTTGTTATTGTTTATTATTTTTAACACGTTCAATGCAATTTTAAACTGGTATTTGACATAGGAAAAGTACCTCGGGTCGCCTTTGTTGACCGTACGTAATTTTGGCTCGGCGACGCGGGCTCTGCGCCGAAAACACTAGCGGAGCTCCACGTGTAAACCAATTTCTCCCAAACCAAAAAATATAAGTTGGTTCCGATTTCACCAAAAACTTATTTATGTTATTACTCATCGAATGAAAAAAAAATAGTAAAAAAAAATCAATTTTGAGTTTCTCAAATATGCAAATGTTTGAAATAACTTTATAATTCAGTTTTATGTGGTTTATTAACAATAACATAAAAAGTAAGTACGATAGGCAAATTCTGATTCCACCAAAATGTTGAGCATATAAATACAAACATTTCTAAAAAAAAAAAATTCTAAAAACTTAAATTTTTGGTATTTTAAATTCAAAAACACGATTTTTGAAAAAATTGAGCATTTTGAAGTTTTTTTACCATAACTTCCAAAATAAGTTCGACCGGCATTTTTTGAAAGTACCATCAAATTAGGCATGCAAAAACACACATTTTGAAAAAAAAAAATTCCAAAAAATCGCTTGGGAGCTAAACTGCATTCGTTCCAAATTAATTAATCTTTGGCTGAGTAAAGGACCTGTAAATAGCCGTATACCAAGTTGGAAATGTAAAACACTAACTAAATCACTACTTCAACTAAAAACTTGTATTACAAGAGATTTTTGCCGAAAACCTAGACCAATCCAAGATGTATGTCGGTGGAAAGCCACTGAGTTCCGACAATTTCTTTTATATACTGGTCCAGTAGTACTTAAAGATATATTGAATGAAGAATGTTATCAAAATTTTTTATCATTACATATTTCAATGCAAATTCTTTTAAGTGATAATAACCAACAACTTCTACATTATACTCGTAATTTATTAAAATATTTTGTCAAATCATTCCAGTATATCTATGGTGCTCATTTTATATCCCATAATGTACATGGAATACTTCATTTGTGTGACGATTATGAAAGGTATGGACCTCTCGACGCATGTAGCACTTTTCCTTTTGAGAACTACATGAAAGTCTTAAAGAAAATGTTACATAAAAATGAAAAACCTCTACAGCAAGTGATTAGGCGATATAATGAACTATGCATAAATGAATCAATACTACCAATCAGTCATAATGAATTAAAGTACTCAAATCAAAAACCCGATTGTTTTGTTCTTACCACCTCTAATGAAATTGTACAAATAATTGAATTAAAAAAATCTTCTGATAAAATTACAGTTTTTTATGGTAAAACTTTTGAAGAAAAAGAAGATCTTTTTATTAAACCTCTAAAGTCATCTGTATTGAATATATTTGTTATAAAAACATTATCAGAAGATATAAAACAGTGGAATATTTCAGATATTAAAAATAAAATGGTTGTATTTGATTTGAACGACAAACTAACTGCGATACCAATACTTCATCATAATTAAGTCAATGTACCTTTCTACATTATTATTATTAACCTACCTACCTATTAAAAAGTTTTCAACTCAATTTTTTAGTATATAGGTAATATAGCTTACTTAGTATCTGTAATTTATATTTTTCTTTGAATATTTATTATTATATATAATTAATTATGTGAACAGGTATACATATATCAACCTACTCCTAGGTATAGCCTGTAAGTATAATACCTACTTTTATATTTTAATAATATAAATAAGATAATAGGTACTAGCTGTTTTGTAAAATCTGTTAGTTTATCAAATTTTAAATTTATACAGTCAAATTTACTGTATTATTAAGGATTAATTACTTTATTGTGCCATTTAAATTTGATCTTGAACTTCAGAAAATTATTCTGTTTTAAAGTAAAAAAATCAAACTATTAAAAAAATAAATGAAAAGTGTAATTATTAAAATTAGATTTTTAAGAAAAAATGTAGGTTGGTGTGTACAAATAATGTATTATGTTTTAAAATAATAGATAT
>NW_021769970.1:4115-14574 GCF_005508785.2 Acyrthosiphon pisum | reverse complement strand
ACAAAAAAAATGTTGTGTTTAGATAAAAAAAAAATTAGTTATAATGGGTCTACCTATATATAATATTTATAATTTATTAGTACTTTCACAAAGGCTAGAGTATAACATTTTAAATATTTACAGTAATATAACATGCATATCTTTTCCTGTCTTTCTCTTTCTATACAAACCTATATATGTTTTTGTATATGTTTATATTTTATGTTGAAATAAAGAATTTCATTTCAGAAATATGTGGAGTATTGTTTGCTTTGAAATTGATAACTCCGTAGATTTCATTCCAAACTTTTGGATGCACAAGGGAGTTTGTGCTTGGCCAAAAAAAATAGCTTATGTGCGTAGCTACATTGAAAAGAGAATTGACCCGGCTGATAAACCAGATGCATTTAGTTTTTATAATGCACGTATAATGTATCAAGATATTGGTAAGTGTATAATTATGTATGCTTTAATAACTCTATGGATTTTCATTAATGTTTTATATAATTTTATTTTAGCTGAAATTGATGAAGCTCGATTAAAAGCCAGAAGAGCCCAAGAGACTTCAGACTTATCTTCACAGACAGATAATGAAAATGTTATTGAAAACAAAAATCATACATCAACACAACAAAAACCTTATTTGAAGTCAAAACATTCTAAGCCACCAAGTCCACCTTTGTTTAATATTAGTTGTGATGGTAAGAAAAAAGTCCATTACCTATAAAGATTATTAAATTATTGTTTCAATATAATATAGTCAAATAGATGTCAAAACAACATAATATTTTAAATTTTATGTTTAATCTGATATAAGCGCAACTGCAATTTTTTCCAATTTCCAAGCCCAATATTGTGCTTACCTACCTATCTTATAATTTATATTAACAATAAAAGTGTTATGGCTAATCACTATCTGGATAGTGTACAGCTTAAAAAAGTTCTAAAATAATAAATAAATTTTGATACTTAAGAATCATTATATAATTAAAATATAATTGTAGGAATATTATATTTGTTTGTTATAAATAATTCAATTGCAGAATTTGATGGAGATGATTCAGATGTGGACAAAACATACAACCCAAAATCGAAAAAAAAATTATTTGAAGAGTTATCATCGCCGCCACATAACAATTATGAAAATGACAGTTATTCAACTCCGAATAATTTTCAATCGTCTGATAATAATAAAAGGCTTAAGTTAGATCCGATTTATGAACCCCCCTCAACATCTAAGACATGGTCAGGGAAAAAACCTGGTGATCAGGAAAATCAATTTAAAGGTATTAACAAATTCCATAAGTTATTATCTTTATTAATACGTAGAGAAAACTGTAAAAAAATTATTTTCTAGATTTTTTGTATAAATGTATATTTAGGTACAATCAAAGTTTTAAAAAAATATGAATTTATGAGACATTTTTAATGACATTTAATGTATTTATATTTTCCAGATTTTCAAAAATTAGTTAACAGACAACACATTGTTCTCAAACATGAAGTCAAAAATATACAAGATCGTCTTGATATTATTATGTCTTTGCAAGAAAAAATGAATGAACGTTTACAAGGATGTGTATCTGCTGATAATACTGAAGATTCATTTGATAACACTATAACTCGTGTGGATACTGTGACCGATTTAAATGATCTTGAGGACAAACTACTAAACGATGCAGTGTTTAAAAAAAAATTGGTATTAATAACAAATTGCATTACTTTCAAATTTTATAAAATTATAATTATTGAATTTTATTTGATATGTAGATTAAAGAGCTATCTCGTTATAGAGGACAGAATGTGTCTGAAACTATAAGAAAAATTATGCAAACATTATTCACTGATAATTTTCTAACCAACTACTCATACATAGGATTCAAAGGAAAAGCAAATTTTTCTACACTCCAAACTTGCTCTGTGATATTTGGTAAATATTGTTAAAAATTTAATTTTACATATTACTATACTTGAAAAATAATTTAATACTTATCTATATCTAGGTACATAGTAATTATTAGTTATTTATAAAAGTTAACTAATTTTTTATTAATACAAACTTCTACACCCATATCTTAATAGATAGGTTTATAGACTTTTCACTTGCTCACCTTTCTCACTATTTTTACTATGGCTCACTATTATTAAGTAAATTACTCATTATTCTCACATTTTAGGTTTTTACAGTACAATGATTAAAATCATTGCAATCATAAAATTCATATAAAACAATAAAACTTCATAACACAATTTTTAAGTAGAAAAGTGATTGAATCTTCGATTTTGATGGAGGTTTTTGTTCACAAATAAGAAGTTTTTACTTGGGAGTATCAAGTGTAGAAATGTACAATTACTTATTAAAATTTTCAAGTAAACTGTTTCATATTAAATGTTATAAACGTATGTAAATTATTATCCCCAGTGTTGTAAAAATAACTTACAAACTATTTTTCAAATTTTAAAATTTAGTCGTCAATTGGTACAAAGTTATTAATAACATGTATATTTTTCATCAAACTTTTCCTATTTATAATTATCAGTAAATCTTTGAGGGTATTAGTAACTAAATTCAAATTATTTACAAAATTAAGATTAAATTAATAATTGTAGCAGTATATAGCAGGTATAGCAAATAACTTATTTAAACAATAATTTATTGTTGTCATACCTTATGATTTATTTCTTAACTAACAATATCTAATATTTATTAACTAATTACAATAATTATACTAAAATTTAAAATAGTTACCAAGATGAATACATTTTACGAATGAAAGTCGTATATTATTTAATAATAATTAAAATTATTGTATATCATAATATATTCATATTTCATATACATTTTTGTTCAAGATTAGTATCAGTCCATATTAGCAGCAACAGCATATTATTATATATATAAAGATAAGAATTTGGTTGTTATCGTCGATTTTAATAAAAATTCTAAAATGTTAAGTTAAAAGTATAAAAAAAAAAGTATACATTATAAAATAATAATAATTAATTTACCTAATATTTTAATGTACTCAAATATTTGTTGATAGATAAAAGGCCTGTACATTGATTAATAAATAGCCCAAACGAAAAATGGTCAATTAATATGTTGAATAAATGATATGCATTTTTTTTTTTTAGAAACTATTCGTCAAATGAAACCATTTTCCTCACAAAATCTCCCAAACATTGAAATCGAAAAACTATTAAAAAATTGGTTAGCACAAGCTTCAAATAGAATAAAAAAATTATCCGCTAAAACTCATCAACCCCATCCAGAATAAAAATTTTTCAACACATATTAACATAGTATTATTTTATATTACTATTACTATATATTATGAGTATAACAGGGTGATTATTTTATAATATTGAACACTCATTATGTAATTATTTTTTATATATTCTTCAGTAATATAATAATATTATATAATATATTATGCTAAATATAAGAAACAGTATTATCATTTTTTTTTTTTTATTATATATTTTTAAGAAGTTCCTGCTTAATAATAATTTATATAAATTATGTTATTTTTATTATTTATATTATAATATTATAACACCTAAATGGTCTTTTTATATAAAGATTATGTGTTATATTGTATATGAAAAAAGATTATTACAATAGTTTGTAATTATTATAACTTTTTTTTTAATTGTATACCTATAATTTTAATAGCTGTCTGCTTTATTATATAATGTTATTTTTATTATTAATATTATAAAACTTATTAACCTATTTGGTTGTTAAAAAAAGGAAATGTCACATGTTTACATATGTTATTTATATTATGTATGAAAACTAACAGTATTATTATTTTAATCATAAAACATTTTTTTACTGTATACCTACTTTTAATAGTTGTCTGCTTTATTATAAATAATTAATTTATATATTGTTATTTGTACTATTAATATCATTTTATACTTAATCACTTATTGGTTGATTAAAGAAAAAATAAGAAAATGTCATACACATAGATAATTATTATATTATGTTATATTACTATATCTATTAAAAACATTTTTTTTATTGTTAACCTACTTTTCATCAATCATTAATCTATATTATTATATTTTATTTCTGAATAAAGTATTTATCAGAATATAGATATTATATTATTGTAATAGGTACATTTTTTTCCCTAGATTGATAGTTATTTTTGGTTTACACTGCAACTACCTTTTTGATTGACCCTCATCATAACAATTGCGAATTAATGAATATTAACATATTGTTAAAATTAATCACTTTAAAAAATGATTGAATAACGAGTATTACAG
This sequence comes from Acyrthosiphon pisum, assembly GCF_005508785.2. Lineage (NCBI taxonomy): Eukaryota > Metazoa > Arthropoda > Insecta > Hemiptera > Aphididae > Acyrthosiphon > Acyrthosiphon pisum. Next base: position 10,314 of record NW_021769970.1, on the reverse strand, counting down.
AATATTCTTATTAATTCTTAACAATGAGTTGACATCTATAAATATATACAATAATGTTTCCCAAATATATTTTGAAAATATAGACCTGAACATTTCAACTAGTATTGATTAAAATATGTTGACAATACTAACAGTGAGATATTGTTACAAACCAATATCAAAATATGTTGATAAAATTAAAGCTCCATATTGTTAAAAAATGGTCTTTAAGGTCTTTTGAAAACATATAGCTAATAATGTTGTAACAAAGTGTTGCTTATGATATTATGACAATACTTGTCAAAAATATTGCTACAAAATATTTAGAAATGTGTTAACAACCTAAGAATAAAATGTTGTGAACATGTGTTTTTCTCTGCCAAATCATGATTTGACAATATGTTCACAATATGTACACACTTTCTGAACATGATCTCTGAATTTTGTAACAATGTTTTTGTGTCCCATGCGATGTTTCCAAAATATTTTAAAAATATAAGATTGCTGTGTGGGAAGTCACAAGGTAATTATAGTGATTTGTGGTATCTAATTTAGTATTTAGACAAAAAAAGAGATCATTTAAAATAAAAAGACAATTATTCACTTGACTCAAAAAATATTGAACAGTTGTAGATTGGGAACCAAAAACCAATATTATACAATTTATTTGTATACTTATTATTAATTTATAATTTTGTTGTATTCGAAAACATCGTTTTACTTTTTGTTACTGTGAAATATTGGCACCTCCTAACATAAACTATGGAGGACTATTGTCCTCCCGAACTACCCCTTAAAACAGCCCTGTTAAAAGCATGCAAAATAATATATGAATCAAGGTGGATATATATTTATATAATATATATGTCTACTATATATCCACCTTGATATGAATCATAAATATGTATTTGTCAATAAGTAACCATGACAACAAAAATCTTATGAAAAATCGGTTAGAAACAAAAAAATCATGTATCCAGCCAAAAAACATAATTATATTAAAATTAAATGCATTTCCTCGTGACGATTCTTAGTATATTATTTATACAATATCGGTTTATTAGGTTCAATTTATAATATCAATCATATGTGAATGGTATTCTGCAATATTCGATATTTATAGTTACAGCAGGTTAACAGTTGACAAAACCGTACGTAGTTTCGGAAAAATAAAAAAAAACGATATATTACCTATATGGACATATATATGGTATAAAATTATTTAAACTCAATAGAAATTGTGTATAAGAACAAAAAATATTTTAAGAAAAAATTAACAACTAGCCCGTACAATATATGACCTATAAACAAAGACCACAAATCGCGAAATCTCGTTGTCGTCGGTCTCGCATATAGAAACGGTTTAGCAACTCAGCGGAAAACGTGTTGCACCTTTATATACATATGTGCGTTGGCACGCGTTCTCCGGTCATCGGCGGAATTGATTTTTGTCGAGTGTGCGAAAATGTCTGTTTGTGTGCCTTTTTTTTACACGGCGGTTAAGCAATGCATTGAAACCTCTCCGCAGACCGCCACGGCCGACTCATGATACCCCACACATGTTGTTACTGTCTCCTTGTATACATTACTACTGCCGGTTAGGTCCAAACGCGCCAGCTCGTATATAAAATTTGTATCGATACCATCGGATTTGCACTTACTGTGCAAAGGTGTTAGTGAGAAGACAACGATGTGAGTATATAATAATATATTTTACGACTGTAAAATTAGTCGTGTGTGTCTACGGTTTGTTTGATTTGCAGGTACGAGCGAACTCTTTGGCGACTGTTCTGTTGCGCGATACTTCTCAAAGCTGTTGGTGGAGCGAAACCAAAACATTCCGTTCATTTGGACCCCCACTGGGACAATTTTAAGGTCAGTATATTATAGCTGTGTAACAGATCTCACTGTAGCTGTTAAACTATAACATATTTAATTTTGATTTATTGGTGTATTGTAAAGACCCGAGACCGATGATAACAATAATATTAACATTTCTGTATAAACTCATGAAATAGCCGTTTACTAAAATGTTTTTTTGATATCCGTGAAGTAAAATGTACTAAAAATGTTGGCATAGGTAAACATCGCCCGTGATATGTAAGTGGCACTTAGTGCTAATAAAATTGGCACTCTGTATATTAGGGCCGTAGCAACCAAATATCGCCCTGGGTGAATTCTCAAAATTCGACCCATCTGGTATATTTATTCACTAACAACGAACGGTGGAGTGAAGTAATTCTAATCAAAAATTTATGAATGTCATACATTTAGATAGGTTAACAGTTAACACTGATATATTGCATAAGATTAAAAAAAAATACAATAAAATAATTTACCTATTGTTCTATAATATTATACTCTACAAAAGAATATAACAAATCGATTGTAATTTTTAAATAACAAACATTGGCTTAATAAAACTAATGAATGTTTATAGATACCTACATTAACGGATACAATTTGATTAGTTCATTAAAAGTTTGTGTGAATGTTCATGTATATCGGCATTAAAATATTATATTTTACTACGCCATATTTATCTTTCAGAATAAAATATACCGAATTTTACCGTTTCAAGTCAAAACAAAATATTTTAATTTATGTTTTAAATTAGGTTTCTGTATATTATTATGTTAATTTTGAGATGAATTACGTGAATGTTTTATTTTTGTAGTTTCAGATGTAGTACATAAATAATATAATATTTTTATTTTATTGATCTATACATTTAAATACATTTTTATGTACAAATTGATTACATGAAATACAATTACTTATGTATATATAAGATATTAAGACTTTAAACAACTCTTCTTCTTTAAATGGATGGAGGGGCGATTAGTTTGGATAGGGAAGTATTTTATTGGTTTTACAATGCATTGTGTTTTTATGACGTATATAAATATTATTTTTTTTCTGTGTCATCGCCATTTCAAAGCAGTAAGCATTCTTACACAAATTTGAGGGTGGTTGCTGGATTCAAATTAAATCAAGTTAGTACTCTTAGTCAAAAAATAAATTAAAAAAAGAGGGTAAATGGGTGTCGCTTTGCTGTACAGCAGATTACAAATGGGTCACTGTTATAGGTAGAGTTAAATTTGAATTCAATGATATACTATCATCACGGATGATCAATTACTATTATTTTATAGTTAAAATAAATATAGTATATTAAAAATGTAAACCTTTTTATACAAGTTACATAGATATTACATATATAGATATACATAGTTATATAGATATTAATACATTTACTGAATACAAAAAATGAATTAAGTCATTTTTAAAAATATATTAAAATGGTATCTTTTTCGTCAAAAATTATTACACTTATTATTATAATATAAGTTACATAAAGATATTATTAATACATTTATATAATACAAAAAATTAATTCAAACATTTTTAAAAGTATGTTTTTCGTCAAAAATTATTATACTTATTACATATTATAATACTAAGTTATGTGCTACTGATTTTAAATATTTATTGTTATTAGTTTCGTCTTATCCTTTTACATTAATTAAAAATTTAAACCTTTTTATACAAATTACATAGATTTTAACTACTACTGAATACTTCTACTACTGAATTTTAACTACCTATTGAATACAAAAATGAATTAAGACACAAAAATCTGATAAAACCGTAACACAATATACATATATTATAAGAACAATGGTATCGACAGTTCTTATATTTTATTATTATACATTTATTATATATATTATTATATCCGCGTCCTAAAATTTAATCATAAATCATCAAACCTAATTCGTCGTCTGTGGTTGTGTAACATCTTGTCAAACAATTTTTTTTTTTTATACTCAGTGCAACACCAAATTATTTTTTCTTCACTCTTTCGGTGTATACTGAATAAATATCCTTCAAATATTAGTAAATTATTGCCTTTTTGCCTTTTGATAAATTCTAGCATTTTTTAATTAAATAAAAGGTGTTAGTTAAATTATTTGATTTAAGACTGTATAATGCTCACAACACGCACTGTAGGTAATGATATAAAATGATACACTATAATACCATTATCAAAATAACGAATAATACTAGATTAGATAAAGTGCGATTATTACTTCTAATCGCAACAGTTATTATATTATATTTTTACGCGGGATATTTTGTCATGGAATATTTTTGCGGGGATATTTTGGTTTAGGGATATTTTGTCGTGAAACCATATTATTATGATCAGGGCTGTGAATTTAATGCACTAAAATCTTTAAGAAATGCAATAAAATATGCACTTAGAATGCAAAAAAAAAAGGAATATAAAATGCCAAAAATTATAGTATAAAATTCGTTTAAAATGGTTTTCAATTTAATTTTTACATTTATATTAATATTAGGTACAGGATATTAAACATTAGTACAAAAAAGTGTGTTTTTTTTTGACAATATGCTTGTTACTTGCTACGTGTTGTTGAATCGTAAATTTTTTTTCCGCCGAAACTTCACAAACTTTACAGTATAATATTGTACCATCCGTACTAAAAATATCAGCGCCAAATTCATTGACGTACTTTCGTAATGTTGACGAGAAAAGCGGTTTTGATTTCGGCATTTTACTGTTAACACACTTCACTGTACACTCGCGAACGCCAAACAGGTACTAAACGATAAATACTAAAATACCTACTATAAATAACTTAGTCTGGAAATTCGTGACTGATATACGATATGCCACAATAACTTATCTAGTTGTCTAGCAATTTCCTTATTTTATCGAATCGTTATCTTTACCTAACCCGTATATAGCTTGTGACTTGTGTAAAATATTACTTAATAAAATATAAATTTGACATAATATATACAGCCTGTGTAAAATAAAAAAAAATGTTTTCAAACAAGTGAATAGACGGAATTTGATTAAAAATAGAGTAACCTGGAGTATAATGGCGCAACTCACATTTAACAGCTGTTATGTGGTAGCATAGGTACACGTTTTAGAAATATTGTTATTTGTTATATTGTTTTCCTATCATAAATATTACGTAGATTTCAATTTTCCAGTCAAAAGTTGATTTTACCAAAGCAAACACCAAAAATTCTAAATAATTAGAAATTATACCAAATGCGTCTTTTTACCCCAGTATTGGGGTAAAAGTGCGCACCTAATGGGGTAAAACGACGCATTAATTCATAAAATCGATTTTATTAAAAGATTATTTAAATAACTTGAAAATTGGTTATGATTCTATTCTTTATTTATGAATAAAATAACTGCAGATAAAACAATTTAAAATTTAACAACTTTTTTAACTTAAGAACAGATTAAAGTTATCATTCTTAAAAAAAATAAAAAAAAAAATATACATTAAAAATAAAGTTTTAAACTTCAACTTTAAAACAAATAAAATTCAAACAATATCCACTTTTTAAATAAAAGAAACAGAAAAACATCAACTTGTTATATAAAAGAAACAGAAAATTCAACTTAAAGGACTATACAACTAAAAAAACCTATTTTTTTGTATTTTGTTAATGTATAGGGCTTTGAAAAAGAATAATTTTGGTGGTCTTAAAATTGTTGTCGGACAATTGGTTCCGTGTTTAAATATAAGTCGCGTTTTACGCGTGACGTCATAAAATCACACCGTCCGACAGGTCGTATCTAATATACACGCTGGGAATTTATTTCGTGCGATTAAAATAATTATAGAAAAAAATTGATTAAGGGTACAAGTTATTAAAGTACATTTATAAAAAGGTTATACACTTCTTTAGATGGTCATATTATTTTTATTGTGTTGAAATTTGTTTCAGGGTAGTTCATAGGAAAGACAAAAAAATAAAATTTACATAGGTATATTTAATAATATTATAATCCGTTATTGAATGTGTTATTATAATTAATAATATAAGAACTAAAATAAATGTGTAAAAAAACCTCAAAATAAAATATATTACTTCAAACAAAAATACATAATATTATATTATACGTAATTGAATTATTATAATTATCATTACCTAATATTATATATTTAGGTAAATCTTGAATATCTTTTTGATTTTAATTCTTCATAGGGAGGGCGAGGTGTTCGATAAATATTTTTTGGGATGTCGGTATTACATTCTTTTTGTACATCAAACGGCTGTGGTGAAATTTCTTTTTCAGCTTCTTCGATAATTGTTGACATTATATCACGTTTCCAGTTATTTTGAGCTTTATTGTAAGAATTTTTTATTGTAAATCGTCCTA
>NW_021769970.1:429-3527 GCF_005508785.2 Acyrthosiphon pisum | reverse complement strand
ATATTAGCAATATGATATAAAATAGAAAGAAATGTATCTACTAATAAATCAGCATTTTCTTCGCACGTCTGTGCTGACCACCATAAGTGATTATTAATACTTGATTTCCATAAATATACATCAGGATATTTTTTCTCTAATGTCTTCATTCTTTTCATTAGACTTTTTGACAGGTGCCATATGTCAAAGTATTACAAATAAATAAATATTACACAATATTATTTATTAATACATCATAGATATATAATTTAATGTACCCATTAGTTTAAATAAATTAATAAATAAATAGATATAATTACATTTTTAGACATTCATTTTGAAGCTAGAAAAATAATTTAAAAAAGTTAATAAAAGTAGGTAATCAATAATCATGTAAGAAATACTGCGCACTTTTACCCCAAAACCCAATAAGCCATTTTACCCCAATATGATTTTCTGCATAAATAGTATTGTAGTATTGTTTTATATTCATTTGTTATCATATTAATATTTTACTAGTATTAACGTTAAGTCACCTACTTGTACTAAACGAATATATATAAAAGCAACACCTAACGTGTCGTTATATAGTACATATTACTACTACTATACTACTCAAATATTACATCAGACGAATACAATTAATACTTTACCTCATATTGACGCCAAAACTTCATCAACTGTTGAAAAAAAAGTTTTATCACGTTTGGCTATGATAACATAATCATAATAACAAACAAGTTTGACCAGATAGCAATTATTAAATTACTTAAACACAATAGTTAATTTTGCCACATGCGCCATTATATCCCAGGTTACTCTACTAGAAAATGAACTAAAAAAAATGAACTACTAACCACTTATTAGTTAATTATTTGTTTTTAGTAATAACTAATAATTATACAAAAACTATTCATATTGAGTAGTAAACTAATAGCTAATTACTGACCACTTAGTAGCTTACTATTTGCGTTTAGTAATAACTGTACAAAAACTATTTATTTTGAGTAGTTAACTATTTATCTGTTATAGTTATTTTTCTAAGGGTATATAGATAATAAATACCTACAAATTACAATTCCGGATAGGCTTGGAAATGAATGCAAATAAGGAAGGAAATCCTATTTCGAAAGTAATAAGTACCTACACAATACACCTAATAAGTACACTTAATAACAGTAGACACTTGACATTTTCACCAAATATTTATAATAGCATTTTTTATACAATGTAAAATTTTCAGAATATTTTGACTATTTTTGAACTGTTCATAGCCGTAAGAAGTTTTTCAATTTTGTAAATTTTTTCACTTGGTAAAAAAACCTTGAACATTTAATGCTAGGCTCCTCATAAGTTGTTTTAATAGCAGTTTGAAAATATTAAAGAATGTATCTTTTAGGGTACGATTATTTTTTATATGCCTCGGAAGTTGACAAAATACCAAAAATTCGCAAATTATTTTTCAGATAGAAATTCAAAAATTTTTATTTTTATAGCTACCTATCAAGAAATTTTAATATAATATTCCCAATAAGTTATTCTACTTTAATCAAAAAATAAAAGTTCATTGGAAAGTGATATTAATTTTTTATGAGCGTTTGACTCAAATTTTTTTACGATATTTGATATTCAGCTGTTTTAGATTCTGAGTGGAACGATGAATGTATTGATTTTACAATGATGTGTGTTTTTTTATTTTTTTTTTATTTTTTAATTTTTTTTGTGTCTGTGTACACGATAAGTAGTCGAAATAATGCTACGATTTTCAACTTCAGTATCTTGTTCGATCAGAAAGTGAATATCGTTGGTGCATTGGGGAGGTCAAAATTTAAATTTCCCAGTAGTTTTCAAAAGCGGCGGGAAAAACAAAAGAAAAATTAAGGAAAAACGGGAATTTTTACGCAAAATCGATTTTTCACAAAATTGAATTTGGTTTTTGGTGTAACTTTAAAAAAAATTACCGTAGATACATGAAATTTTGACTGAATGTTTATCTTAGCATCTTCTATACACCATAACATTTTCAAAATATTTTGATGTATTTTGAGCTCTTTACGGACATTTTTATTTTCCATTTTTTTTTAGTTTTTTTTCTAAAAATATCAATAAAATTTTATTTGTTGGATAAAAAAGCTTGAAAATTTAATAGAAGGCTCCTAGTATATTGTTTCAAAGGCAGATGAAAAATATTAAAAATCGTTAGTCACAGTTTTTTTTTATAAGCATTTAAAGTTCAAAAAATGACAAAATATGGAAAAATCACGAAAATTTGCAAATTATTTCGAGTTAGAAATTCATAAAAATTTTTCTTTTTAAATCTAAGATATGAAAATGTAATACAAGATTCCTTATAAGATTATCTACCTTTATCAAACAAAAAATATCTATAAGAAAGTCAAATTAAATTTTTATGATCGTTTGAAATTCAAATTTTTACAACATTGGATATTCACTCGATTTCTCATGTAGCGATTTCCTTATTTTGTTGTAATTCAAAGACGAATAACTGCAGATACATGAAAATTTTACTGAATATTTAAATTAGCATTTCCCATAGAATTTTGAAAATATTTTGACTCTTTTTGAGCTGTTTACGGACATTTTCAGTTTTCAATTTTTTTAGTTTTTTTTTTCTATAAATACCCACTGTGCAATAATGTGTACTATAAACATACAAGGTATGTTTCCATATAACATGCAACATCAATTTGCATGTTGAATTTGCGTTTATGTGATGTCCCTGATACTGCTAATGTCCGGTGTTTGCAACCTAATCATCAACGTTTTAAATCTGTTAATTTCTAACATACCTGCAACTGCAATATAGTGTTCATAACAAAAAGTTATATTTGGGTTACATTGTAAACATAGTTAGTACGTTATATTGAAACAATAGAATAAACCTCTGTACTAATAATTGGAAAACAAAAATAATAAAATATCTTTTAACCATATGCGGGTATCAAACTTCAAACAGCGACGTACCTATCTAAACGGGGCCCCTAAATCCTATACGTTACTACCTATCGGCTAACCCTAATCTTTATTAACAATATGTGAATAATGGAACGATATTTTAAAGCAAATGGAAAATCGGTGAATTTTCTGTCTTTTACTAT
>NW_021769970.1:0-379 GCF_005508785.2 Acyrthosiphon pisum | reverse complement strand
TATTTTTTATTAAGACCTTGTAATTAAGTAAACATTATACATTATGAGATAGTCAGGGAAATACAACATGTTTACCCACTACCCAGGATTTTGTAGGTATAAAATATCTACACATATTCAAGCCACAAAAAATTTATAGGATACCCTTATTTTTCTGTTAAGATTATTGTAATAGGTAGGTATTTATTAAATTTCTATATTATTAAAGATCTTTAAAAATCCTTAATACTCAATACATGAAATTCCTAATTAACTAAATCACTAAATCTAAAAAATTAATATTAGGTAGGTACCTGGCTAATTACAACCAAGATTTTTTTTTTTATGAGCTATAATTTACCATTTACACTTTTTTTTATTATTAAATTTGATTATTTAT
>NW_021769969.1:9312-12291 GCF_005508785.2 Acyrthosiphon pisum | reverse complement strand
TGGTCACTCATATCACTCAAATCGCAAAAATACAGCACGAATACTACGTCGTGTCGACTACAACACGTGGTTAATTATAATAACAACGCAACTGCAACCGCGGGAAACGATTGTGTACAACCGATTGTAAACTGATTGCAAACTAATTTTAGTTTTATCGCTTCGTGTGCGGACGCCACAGCTATACGATGCCAACGTCACAAAACAGTTGCGCGTGAAACTGATTTGCAACTTTTGTCCCAAAACAGTTGCGCCGTGTGCGCTCGGCCTAAGAGATTGTTCTCACCAAAGCAACTTGCAACCGCAACTCGATCGTGCAACTCGTTGGGTTGCAGTCGAGTTTAAATTGCGTTGCGTTCAGTGTTCTCACTGAACGAATTATTTACCTACTTTGCAACTGCAACTGTTTTTATTATGTTTTTTATTATGTTGTTTAGTGAGTGTTATATCCTCTCAGTAGTCAGTTGTCTCCCAGTGTATCAGTGACCAGTGTATCTCAAGTAGTAAAGTCAGTAATTTAATATTTTTGGTAATTAAATATGTCTTCATCTGAGGATGACGTTGTTGTCGCCTATTTATACTTAAAAAAAAGAAAGAGGCAAAGAAAGAGACGGTTTTGGATTCATCCACACTATATTAGAAATGTGTGCTACAGTACATTTATTGTTTCAAAAGAGTTGGATCAAGATCCAGAAAAATTTCATGGTTAGTATCGCATGAATCCCGAAACATTTACAATCCTTGTAAATATAGTAGAAGCAAGTATAAGGAAAAGAGATACTAATTTTCGTCAAGCAGTAAGCGTTGAAGAGAGACTTCTAGTTACATTAAGGTAATTATTTCAATTCAATTATAAAATCCATTGTATTTTTATGTAGTTATATAATTTATTAAAGAAAAGTCATTAAACATAAGTCATTAGTAAATTATAAATTTTGAAATTAGAATTTTAAAAAATTAGAAATTTAGATAACAAAACAATTGCTTTAAAAAAAGTAAACCAGAAAAATACTTAACTAAATACTTAATTTAATAATAAAAAATCAAATTCGTTATCCTTATATGAATCCACAGTGTGATTTGGTGTTTGTAGTGTTGAATTGTCAGTTTCCGAAGAATAAGTATTTCCTGTATCTGATGTAGATGGCGTGGATGTAGTTGGTTCTTCCAAAATTGAATCAATCACAGCCAACACTTCCCTCTTAAATCTCCTTTTTTGTGTTTGACTCATTTGTTGTACATCTGGTAATAGACTTAATAAAAACTTTTCATCGGCACTATCATTTGGTTTATGTTTCTTGTTTTTGAAATAATCGATGAAACATCTGTCCACATCAATTTCATTAGTTGTTTTTTTTTGTTACTTTTTTGATGGCCAATATTACTCAACATTTTGTTATGTATAGGTTGAGTCGGTTGAGAAGTTGATTGATCGAGAACAGGTTCTGAATTAACTGTATGGTTACTGTTTGGAAATTCATCTTCAGTTACATCATCAAAAATATTCACATCTGACATTGGCGACATTTCTGTTTCGGGTTGTGGAGCTGTTAAATTATCTTTTTGTTGTCTTCCGCTTTTAATGAATGGCATAAGGAATTGCATAGCATCGTACAAATAATATTTTTTCGAAAAGTCAGCTTGCGATCCACTTGGTGTTTTTTTTCTTAAATGACGTAGAAACACGGTCCTTAAATTTCTCCATTTTTCCTTACAAGTCGCAACTAAAAACAATTAATATATTCAAACCTTAGGTATAAATATTTAAAATCTTAAGAAAATTGTGACTTACGATTTATGATTTTTTTTTAATAGCGATAAGTACAAGTTAGAAATCACATAAAACAACGATTTAGCTTCAAACGATTTTTGATATTTATTTTTATTCAAAAAGTGTAAGTCGAAGAAATTTGAAACTTCCACCAGTTGTTTAAAGTGACATTTTCTTAACAGGAAAATTTTTTTTGTTATTTTTATAAATGTCGATTAAAATTTTTCGGCTGATACAAAAAACTTGAAAATTTAATGGAAGATTGAACAAGTTTTGTTATCAATTATTAAAAAAAAATTATTTTCTTTACATATAACTTAATTATTTTATTTTTACACATGATTATTTTTTATATAATAGGTATTTGACTACTGGATCTAGCTACCGGAGTTTAACATATATTTTTATGAGGGGATTGTCTACAATAAGTGAGATAATTAAAACTACGACTGAAGGTATTTGGGAAGCACTTCAACCAAAATTTCTTCCAACGCCATCTGAAGAAAAATGGAAAAATATTGCTAATAGATACTACGAGTTATGGAATATGCCAAACTGTGTGGGTGCTATCGATGGCAAACATTTTAGAATAAAATGCCCCCCCAAATCAGGCTCAACATTTTTTAACTACAAATGTTTTTTTTCAATTGTACTTATGGCCAGTGTTGACGTAGATGGGTTGTTTACAACAGTAGACGTAGGAGAAGTAGGAAGGAATAGTGATGGTGCGGTTTTTCGAACTTCGGGATTAGGCCGTTGCTTGGAGTCAAGAAGTTTAAATTTACCTTCACCAAAACCACTCCCTTTAACTGATAACAATGAAAATTTTCCATTTTATTTTGTAGTTGATGAAGCATTTCCTTTAAAAATTAATATTATGAGACCTTATCCCAAACGAATTTTAGACATGAAGAAACGAATATTTAATTTTAGGTTATCGAGAGCCCGTAAAAGTGTTGAATGTGCGTTTGGAATGTTGGTATCCAAATTCAGACTTTTTGAGGGTCCAATTTGTTGCAAAGAAGAAACTATAAATTCTGTAATAAGATCAGCTTGTGTATTACATAATTTTATTCGAGTACATCAAGGAATATATAGCCGTCCTCAAATGTTCTTGAATGAATCATCCGCAAATAATCGTGAACTTCAAGTTCAACCTCAACAAACAAGAGCAACTTCACAAGCCCAACAATTACGGGAAAAACTAT
>NW_021769969.1:7913-9196 GCF_005508785.2 Acyrthosiphon pisum | reverse complement strand
GTTAAAACTAAATAATAAACTCAAAAAATTCAAAAAATACTAACCAGATTCATTAGTTTGTTTAGCTATATCTTCCCAAGCTCTTTCTTTTTATCCGTCCTGGTATAACTTGGAGATCTTATATCATACAGACATGAATGTTGCTCGATTTGTTGAACAAAAAAAATGTTTCTCTCTTGCTCATTAGTCATAATATTAAAAATATGTGTATTTTTAAAAACAAATAAATGATCGTACGGTGGTAACTAATACGCAACTGGAGAAAAAACCGTGCATGTCGAGTTGCTTTCAATCGATTGCAATTAAGTTTCATGCAAGTTTGATCGCTTTTCGGTCGAGTTGCAACCAGTGGGAACATGTTCGTTAATTTGTTTGTGCTCCGTTGCGTTGCAATCAAGTTGCGGTTGCAAGTTGCTTTGGTGAGAACAATCTCTAAGCGTATACCTATACATTTTACATACATGTATATTATGCATTTGTATTTGCCTATATAATAATTATTACCGGAAAACGCTGTTCACACGCCCCGTTAACTATATTATATTTGGGGGATGTGCGTGTTACAAGCGAATTATATACGATTACATCGATGTACATCGAATATATCGGTTTTTGTCGCTCCGTAGACGCACAGCTTAAGTGTTGATGTTTTGACCGTGTTTCGCATCACAAACTGTGTCTCGGTAGGTAAGGCGTTAGGTAGGTTGCTAGGTAGGGTCCGAGTTCGAATCCGTCGTATGCCCTCCGGGCGGCGATACCTACCAACGTTTCAGTTTGTTATTGAGTTTTTGACGATTTAAAAATTTTTCATCGTCTTTGTCATGTTCATGATTTAAAGCACTAAAAATTATTTCGTCATTTTCGTTCATTTTAAAATAACACTTGCATAAGCGTTTTGAACAAGACCACCTCTGAGCATTATCATTTAAACATTTTTGAAAAGAAAATTTGTATCCATTAATACAATATAATAATTTATTTCTTTCACTAACCATTTTAATTATTTCAAGATCTTCCATTGTATAAATAAAAATATATAAAAAATACGATAATTTGTCGAACCTAGAATGTGGAAGTGTGACTGATGCTAACATGAAGAAAATTAATTTCCAACACTAAATTGTAAGGTAGTATTTACAGATATCGATAATTGAGATTATCTATATGAGTTTATTAACCTGTGGACGCAATTCATACATGTAGCGAGAAAACCACTTAGTTAGTATGTTTAATGTAGCTCAATAGACTATAAAATATTAGTTTAAAAGTATATTATATTATAA
>NW_021769969.1:7055-7863 GCF_005508785.2 Acyrthosiphon pisum | reverse complement strand
TATTCCATAAGTCAGTTATATCTGTTACACCCTGTATATTGTATATATAATATATTATATTCTTATAACTTAAACTTTTAACTTTTAAGTTATAATAGTAATGCGCAATACAGAAATGTATTTAAAGTTAAAAATTAAAATTAATTATTCTTAATATTTAAATTTTAAATCAGAATTATAATTTATATAAAAATTAGAAAATTCAAAATTTCTGATTTAAAATTAAAATGTTTTAGATTCTGAGTGGAACGATGAATGTATTGATTTTACAATGATGTGTGTTTTTTTATTTTTTTTGTGTCTGTGTACACGATAAGTAGTCGAAATAATGCTACGATTTTCAACTTCAGTATCTTGTTCGATCAGAAAGTGAATATCGTTGGTGCATTGGGGAGGTCAAAATTTAAATTTCCCAGTAGTTTTCAAAAGCGCAGGGAAAAACAAAAGAAAAATTAAGGAAAAACGGGAATTTTTACGCAAAATCGATTTTTCACAAAATTGAATTTGGTTTTTGGTGTAACTTTAAAAAAAATGACCGTAGATACATGAAATTTTGACTGAATGTTTATCTTAGCATTTTCTATACACCATAACATTTTCATTTATTTTGAGCTCTTTCCATTTTTTTTTAGTTTTTTTTCTAAAAATATCATTAAAATTTTATTTGTTGGATAAAAAAGCTTGAAAATTTAATAGAACGCTCCTAGTATATTGTTTCAAAGGCAGATGAAAAATATTAAAAATCGTTGGTCACAGTTTTTTTTTTATAAGCATTTAAAGTTCAAAAAATAACAAATATGGAAAAATC
>NW_021769969.1:1479-4662 GCF_005508785.2 Acyrthosiphon pisum | reverse complement strand
TTTAATTTGAAAAATTATTTTGTAGTTAAAAATTTATAAAATGTTCAATTTTTGTATCTAAGAATTGAAAATTTAAAACAAGATTCCACGTAAGTAATTAATTCTGTTACCAAAAAATCTAAAAAATACATTTACGCAGTTTATTTTTATAGTCATTTTAAGTGCAAATTTGGACGAAATTACATATTAAAAACCTAGGATAACTATTTTAGTTATTTTGTTGTGATTGTATAATATTATTCGTGGGTACTTGAAACTTCTAAAGTATACTATTATATATCTATGATAGTACCACGGTTTTTTGTTGATGTATAACGCGTTATAAGTACCTAATAAATATTATGATATGATTAATTTGGAATTTATTATAGGTACCTAATATAATATTATGTCTTATACCTAGACTAACATACCGTCTCCGCTCAGAATCGTTTTTCTTATACAATGATATTATATCATTGAATTCAAATTTAATACCATCCATTATACAGTGACCCACTTGTAACCTACTGTACAGCAGAGCGAAATCCACTTACCCACCTTTTTTTTTAGTTGAGAATTCATGAACATTTTTCTTTTTAAATCTAGGGTTTGAAAATTTTAATACAAGATTCCTCATAAGTTTGTCTACCTTTATCAAAAAAAAAATGTCTACATGTAAATCATATTAAATTTTTATAAGCGTTTGAATTTTATATTTTTACAAGATTGAATATTCACTTGATTTCTCATGTAGCGATTTTGTTATTTTGTTGTAATTCAAAAACGAATACCTACATACTTTAAATTTACTCCATATGTTTATTTTATTATTATAAAATTAATTTTAATTTTTAATTCCTATTGGGGAAGCAGATTAACAAAACGCGCTCTGGTGGAAACAATTTATATCTTCCGATTCGGGATGTATAGATATAGTTTTATGTTGGTTATTTTACTTTTTATAAGAAATTAATTTTGTTATCGAAACTTTATACGCTTTTATAGCTAACTGTATACATTGGTAAGTATAATTTCTACTAATTTTATCAAATACATTCCAAATACACCTTCACTTAAAGCAAAATGTATGCGAAATGTCGGGAAAATACATACAATCTCCCGACTCTACGTAGGGAGGAACCCGCCCAACCATCAGACGATAGGCGTCGACAGCGCTCCCAGTGTTAATCTGTCTTCCCAATAGTTGACAAAATTTAAAAAAAATTTAACATGGTTTGAGCTTTTTACGGACATTTTAAGTTTCCAACAGTATAATAAGGATTAATATATAACTGAAATACCTAATTTACAAGAGCTAAATAATTTTTTTCTTATAACTACCTTTTTATTTACTTATATAGTTATAGGTAATCTAAAATACTCAAAAAAAAAAAATCAAAATTGTTGGCAAACATAGTTCATTATTTATAGTAAATGAAAATTTATAGCTCTATGTGGAATAATTGAGAAGATTGAAAATTTGACACTTTGAATCATTTTTTCTTGGTGTTTCCAATCAAAAGATATAGAACTGTAAAGAATTTCTTGAGTTGTCATATTACTCAAAATAGTTCGCCCCTTCCCCCAAATTTGAAGAAAATTATTAAGTATGTTTTTAAAGAATAATTTTTGTCAATGAGGAAGATAAATAAAATGTTAGTTTATACATAACTTCTATTTGGCTATTTTTATTAAAATTCTATTGATGAATGAAGGTAGGCAAAAAAGCCGATGCGAATAAAGTCATAACATTAATAGTCTTACATGTGCGTAACATAGCAAACTTTAGACAGAACACGGGCAGCTCTGTTAATTTAAAAATTAGACCGAATTGACCTTTTATAAAATCTAAAGGTAAGATTATTATCTAGGCAACCACATGGGTTTTAAATATATTTTAATTTTAATGCGAGTTATGAGTATTTTAAAATTGTAAATTGTTTGAACATCTTAAATTACACATAACTCGCTTTAAAATTAAAATATATTAAAAAGCCCATAAGGTTGTCTAGATCAGTGGCGTTTATCATAAAACAAATTTATATTTGTTCATTTTTCCCCCCAGGCGAAATCAGGTTACACAGCTAGTTATGAAATAATTATTAAAATGTAGTTTATATCGTAAATCTACTTTGAGTATGGCGTTTTCAGTTAATTTACAAGCAGATATGATCAACAATGTACAATTATTTTGAATGAAACCAAAATATTCAAGACAAGGGTATGTTTTGTGAATCAACTAACTTTAAAATTAAATAATATACTTGATATAACTAGGTATTATAGTGTAAGTATAGAGTAAAGTAAATTCAGGGGTAAAGTGGGAAAGAATTCCAGAGAGGACATAATGTCTCCATATAGTTTTAAGCGTTTCATATATAATGTGTGTATGTATTATGTATAATGTCTAATGTATAAAATCCTAATTTGTTAAAGGGGACGCTTTTTAACCACCGTCAGAGGTAAGGGGAACTGAGTCCTCCTGCGTCCCCCCCCACTTTAACCCCTGAGTAAATTATTACATACAATCATCAGGTAATTATTATAAAATAAAATATAAGTTAAGACTGTGTGTAGTCTGATTCTGTAAACAAATATTGTAGTATTTTATTATAGTGACAATGTGTTAGTTTGAATTAAGCTGTAGATATTTTATATGTTCATCAACAAATAAAGAATTCAGGCTGAACGTATATTATTATAATAGAAATAACAATAATTAAATTCTGACTCACTTATCCATTTTTAATCGAGAAACGCGTCATACATAAGTATTAATATTTAATTTATTCTGTTCTACGCTGTCAAGCTTCGACTTCGAATTTTCAAATCTTAATAACTCGATTTCAATCACGTGTCCAAAGGGGAAAGAATGAAAAAACTTCCGTTGTAATTTGTATTTTATTGGTATCATATAATAATTATAACGCATGACAGACCATTGAACTATACGATATGTTATCATATAGTTCAATGTGACAGACACAACCAATTAGTCATGGCATAGATAATAGAAGTATGGGACTAGGAATTATTTCAATATTAGCCATAGATATATCATATATACAACTAGATAGCCGTCGTCATGACGAAATAACAAGGTATGAACCACGAACTAAGATATACAGGACTGGAAACGATACGTTGGAGGGTGTGAGAGGTAAATCCTCCTTAATGTACACAATGAGCGAGGTACGGGGG
>NW_021769969.1:0-873 GCF_005508785.2 Acyrthosiphon pisum | reverse complement strand
ACTGAAATTCCCTCCGTCCCCCGCAGATTCATAATATTAAGGTGTACTCGTATCAACATTCGTTTCCAGTCCTGTATATCTTAGTTCGTGGCACGATTTAAGATAGTATGGTTGCCCAACGAGCTATGATAAGACGGCATTGGATTTAAATCGGACCCCGGGCACTAGCACTTCTAGTGGACTATTTTATAATTTATAATATAATATGATCATTATACAGGGTCTTCCAAATTTCGGTCTTTTGTCACACGAAATTTGGAACACTCTGTATATATTTTTATTGTATATAGGTATAACATAACAATTTTTATTAGTTTTAATTTGAACCAATATGAGCGCTGTATGCGGGGGTCCCCGTAGATCACGTGACTTTTCGATTCAAACCGTATGCCGTGTGATAACATTTTTCTAATGGGTCGATGGGCAACCATACTATCTTAAATCGTGGTTCGTGGTATGAACACAACTTTGTGATACGCATTAAATCTCTATTATCAGAAATAAGAGTGGGAGTCATCCTCCGCATTTCATTGGTCCTTGATATTATGCTGATAAATTATAAATTATAATCGATGAAAAGTTTTAAAAAATATAGGTAGGTATGCAAAAGTAATTAGTATTATAACTTATTTAATCATGATTTATTATAATAAATAATAATTATACTATTTAGTGTAAATTTAAATGTTTTAATTAAAAAACTATTTATTGAAGATGTGTTATACAAATACAATATAATATAATAATATAATATTAAACTAATTTCATGGCTATTTGATAAATTTTTGTTTTTTTCGTGTTTCTACTTTAAGATTCTGAGTGGAACGATGAATGTATTGATTTTACAATGATGTGTGTTTTTTTTTTATTTTT
>NW_021769968.1:3057-3229 GCF_005508785.2 Acyrthosiphon pisum | reverse complement strand
CGAAAAAATTTATAGCTGGCTATTGGGGCTCCTATTATGTATTCAATAACAATGCAAATAATATGTATATAATGTAATATTTTATTTATGTATACCAACAACATAATACATCACTACACAACATAATACACTTTATAATATTAATTTACTAAAAAAAATTCAAATACAAAAA
>NW_021769968.1:0-2957 GCF_005508785.2 Acyrthosiphon pisum | reverse complement strand
AAAATCAAAATAATCAAAATACAAAAAAAATCAAAATAATTAAAATAGAAAAAAATCAAAATAGTTGATATACAAAAAATTTAAAATGGTTAAAATACAAAAAACATCAAAATAATTAAAATGGAAAAAAATCAAAATAGTTGATATAAAAAAAAAAATCAATCGGAGTCATAATCTGAAGAGCTTGTATCTCCTGTTCCTATCGTGAGAACATGACGTTCATCTTCTTCGGGTAACTCGTCCATAATTTCGTCAGTAATATGTTCCAAGTCCCAAAACTTGTCTTCCACCTTTTTTACGTGTTCAATAAAATTTTTCCACATATCCGGACTTACGTGTTCCACGCCTTTTTGCAACAATTCCATTACGTCTTTTAATTTGAAAGTTTTGTTATGGGTCCGGACATAACTTTTAACAGACGACCACGCGAGCTCGATTGGGTTGAGCTCGCAGTGATATGGAGGTAGTCGCAATACGAGTTTGCCGTTATCTTTTGCGAGCTCATCAATTACGTATGTGTCGTGCTTTTTTTTTATTTTTTTCACTTTTTTCATTAAATCAATTTTAATGATAGGATGAGTAACGACCTCACCTTTACTCTCGAGCCAATCTATTATAGCCTGTTTGTTCCAAGACATCACTGGTATTTTCTGTTTTTTTACCGAATGGTAAGAAGCATTATCCACGACGATGATGGCGTTCGGTTTTAGTAATGGCAGGGTCTTGACAAACCATTCGTAAAACGTATCGCCATTCATTTCGTCATGGTAATCCGCAGAATTGGTCTTGGATTCGAAACACAATAGGCCCCCCGGAACAAAACCGTCTGACGACCCGATGTGTAAAACTATGAGACGCTTACCTTTGCCCGAGGGTGCCTTTTGTCCTGTGGTGAGACCTTGCAGGTGTGCATCTCGTGTTGAGGTGACTGTTGTATCCATCGACGTTCTGCTGTGCGTCTCGCCTGCATTGACCCACGTCTCGTCTAAATAATATATGGGCCTGTTTTGTGCTCGGTAATGCCTTATTTTGAACAAGTAATTTCGGCGCCAAGTTATCAAATCTTCTCTTTCGAGAAGAGCACTGTTGCGATTTTTCTTGACGTACTCAAATTGTAAATCTTTCAATATTAATTGGAAAGACGTACGTTTAAGATTCGGTAATGAGTCGTCCTCGTTGATGGCAATTAACATTTTCGGAATTGTCGGCACCTCACGGTTCCTCCAGAAATTGTGAATTTTTTGCCTTATGGCATTTTTGTCGAATTCGTCAACTTTTTGGAGTATTGTAGGTCTTACTTTTTTTTTGTTTGGCGACGACACTGTACCCTCCTTCTTGTACTCACCCAATGTAGTTTGAATTGTACGTTGCCCAATACCAGTGGTTCTTGAAATGTCAGCGATAAGGTCCCTGAACCCCAATTTGGGCAGCGTTGGATTGTCGAGCTGTTGTTTGATTTTGTCTTTGTACACATTGATAATTATTTTCTTTTGAGCAGTGCCAACGAACTAAAGAAAAAAATATATATTTAAAAATTAAGAATTTGCAAATATAGGTAATAAAATTTAAAACAAAATAAATTAACTTAACTTATTTCTTAAAATGAATAATTTATTCGTTAATTTCACGTTAAGAAAGTAAGTTAACAGTTAACAGTTAACACTTACTTTTCCTCTTGGATTTTTTCAGGCAGGAGAAATATTTACGACGTCCTCCATGTTGTCCATGTTGTTCGTATAAAAAAAAACAATTACGTATTTAAACACGAAAAAACTGTGTGCGCGCAAAAATGATAATTGTATGTATGTATACGTAAACGCGTAATATTGTGATAACACTAGAGCACACGCTGTATACAAACACTGACACAGTTTCAAGGGCGGCGGCCTCGTCGGTGGCGGAGACGGCGGCCGCGACGGTAGCGGCGACGGTGGCGGCGGCCAGCGTTTGGGAAGGTTTAGTGGTGGGAATGCGCGAGATCGGACGAATTTTGGTCGCCGCCCAAAAGCGTTCTCTCGCCGGCGGGACTATACTCAAGGAGGGCCCTGTGGCGATACAAACTTCAATTTTTCAAATGAAAATTCCCCTTATTTTCGAAAATTTAAAAATATGCTTCGTAACTATTATATATATAATACGCTGGTCGTGAAACATATTTTGGTATAAATTTGTTTTCAGCAAACAATATTAAGCTTTGGAAATGTCCAATATCTTATAAATACGTATCCTTATTATTATATAGATTCTTAAGGTTAGTTACCATGTACCTAGGACCTACCTACTTATTATGTGTTCTTTGTAATAATTTTTATTCAAGTAGAAATACTAATGGGGAATCTCGTACTCTATTTTAAAATCATCAAAACTTAAAAACCGATTTTGCGTAAATTTTCCTGTTTTTCTATGAATTTATTTTTTTTTTGTTTTACCCGGTGTTTTAGATAATATTCACTAGAATAGGTACCTACGTTATCGGGGCCCCACAATGTGATTCAATTGCAGTGCACATTTAACACATTTTGCACGGTAACATAATATTACGTATTTACGTAGGTGCCTAAGTGTTACATTTTTCTTTTGCAGTTTTAACCACATGTACAAATATTTGGAAGCACATAAAATTCCGGAAAATAATTGATTATTATTCATAACAGTTGTAGACGTTTAGTCAACAGTACACATGAAATTTTTATCTTTTATCGACCTCACAGTTCCCAAAATATTTCGATTCTTTAAGCTATTCATATAGGAATAAAAAAATTTCAAATTTTATTAGATTTTTAAAAAATTTAATGATAAAACACGAAATTTGTTTAGAAAGTTTCTGATAGGTTGTTTTTAGTGGAAATTTAAAAGAAGTTGAGCGTAAATACGCAAACCACTTTTGGTATAAAAATACATTACGGGGTGATCTTTTTTTTCAAATGGTTTTTTTAAAGTTTGTTATACAACTTATG
>NW_021769967.1:4545-8004 GCF_005508785.2 Acyrthosiphon pisum | reverse complement strand
TTTTCGTGTATAAAATGTATGTTATTAAGTATTTGTTTATATTAAACTTGTTAGTTTTCTTTAATTAATTCAATAAAACTGAAAGTATTTTAATTTTTTTTAATTATGACTGTTTTAGATTCTGAGTGGAACGATGAATGTATTGATTTTACAATGATGTGTGATTTTTTTTTAATTTCTTACTTTTTTTTTAATTTAATTTTCTTACTTTTTTTTGTGTCTGTATACAAGATAAGTAGTCGGAATAATGCTTCGATTTTCAACTTCAGTATCTTGTTTGATTGGATAGTGAATATCGTTGGTGCATTGTGGAGGTCAAAATTTAAAATTCCCAGTAAATTTCAAAAGCGCCAAGAAAAAACAAAGAAAAATTAAGGGAAAACGGGAATTTTTACGCAAAATCAATTTTTCACAAAATTGAATTTGGTTATTGGCGTAACTTTAAAAAAAATGACCGTAGATACATGAAATTTTGACTGAATGTTTATATTAGCATTTTCTATACATCATAACATTTTCAAAATATTTTGACTTATTTTGAGCTCTTTAAGGACATTGTCAGTTTTCATTTTTTTTTTAGTTTTTTTTCTAAAAATATCAATAAAATTTTATTTGTTGATTAAAAAAGCTTGAAAATTTAATAAAAGGCTCCTAGTATATTGTTTCAAAAGCAGATGAAAAATATTAAAAAACCTTAGTCAAAGTTTTTTTTTATAAGCATTTAAAGTTCAAAAATTGACAAAATATGGAAAAATCACGAAAATTAGCAAATTATTTTGAGTTAAGAATTCGTAAAAATTTTTCGTTTTAAATCTAAGATTTTAATCGAGAAAATCTGTTATTTTTGTTTGCTTGATATTTTTGTAGGTATATTTTATTCAATAATAATACCCCTCCCCCAAATTAAAAACTAGATTCACTTTCCTACCAGAAAAAATACTGAAATAGAAAATCAAAGCGTTTTTACTACCCCAAAAGGTGAAGACAGTCAAAAAAATAAAAACACATAATTTTAAAATCAATATATTAATTATTATACTCCACTCAGAATTTAATAGTAGGTAATAATAATAGAAATAATAATGATATAATCCATATATTTTGGGAGTTAACAAAAACCTAACAATATAATACGAATCAAGTTCATATATTATTATTGTATTAGACAATTTAATTTTACATAAAATAATTAGACAAAATAGAAATATATAATATTATAAGGTTTTTTTGGACTAATTTTGGTACGTAGACCACGAACATTTTGATAGTAACCGGTGAAATTAAAATTAGTATTAGTATTAGTATGGGTCTTATCAGAACGTTTATTGGATTTATTGTTTAAATTTTTAGAAATAGTGTTTAATTTATTTATACATTTTAGATTGCTATTGACATTTGCTCTCAGAATAAGTTTTTTGAACCAGTAGTTACGATTTTTGGTAGGCCGTTGACGTAATGGACTTTGATATTCTGTTCTCCGAACTTGACTCGATTATGGTAATCAGTATAAACATCCTTAACGTGGCGACGTTCTGTTTGTGTGCGATCTTTGACAACGGATATATTATTTACTGAAGAAGGGGACTTCCGCTTGGTTGTGAAAAAAGACGAAATAAAACTATTTACGTCACACTGGTTGCGTAACGACAGTTTTGACGGTTTAGATTTGTTTACATTCAAACGTCCGAGATGAGAAACATGAACTATGTTATCGGAACTTGCGGTTAATTTTTTAATTTGTTAATTAATTTTCTTACATTGTTCTCAGAAGTAAAATTACATAATAATTGTTAGTGTTTTTGTGTGTGATTAACGATTATTATTTTCACAATTTTACGTTTCTTTATTGAGTATAATTAGCTTTTTTATTTGTTGTCTCTACAAACTGACAAATAAAACTTACATATTTTTTTTCATTAACACTAGAAATTAGATTTTTCTTAGATTATAATCATTTAATTATGTTTTAATTAACAATATATTTAAATCAATATTAATAAGTAATAACATATTATATGTATTCTATATATTTTTATTTATCTTTCCATATCTTGATAAGTATTTTCAAATACCAACTAATTTTTTTCTCCCATTAAAATTGGTTATACTACAATTTTAAATATTATCTTTCAATTATATTGTTAATCATTAAATACATGCATTATTAAATTGCTCTAAAATTATAAATTGTTGTTGGCCCTTTTCAAATTATATTCACATTTTCATAATCACTCCTTAAATATTATAATTAAACCAATATAATTATATCATTTCAACAATAATATTTTTTAAGCATTAGATGTAAGAAATTAACTGCTGTAAAAAGTTAAAAAAATTTATTATTCTTTTTATGTTTTTTATTTTTTTATTTTGATCATATTTATATCAATGTCATTATTTCAAAAATACCCTATCATGGATCTATTCAAAATATTAAGATAGAAAACAACATTTTTAAATATATATGTATATCATTTTTATCCCCAAAGTTTTTCACTTTTTTGAATGACAATACACACTTTCAATTTCATATTCCAAAGCAGAATAATTTTCTAAGTATTTCGATACATAAAAATCGAATTTAAGAGAAGTAATTTATGAGTTATAAAATATAAGTATATAAAGTAAATATTATTGATGAGCGATTGGACCAACATTTTGCGGGATGACCGTGTACCACTCCGCTTGATGAAGAATTCGACGCAGTAACGCACCTATTTTGCCTATACGTCACGCCGTGCAATAAGTATTTCACCTAAACAAATCATAAAAATACGATTTTTTTTTTAAAAAACGGGGAAATCCCTTGATCCTGTATGGCTATATATCATGCGGTGCTTCGAATGTACCTCGTAATTGATAAAAAAAAAACGATTGGGAACAGGCCCCAACATTTAACCATGACTGGAATGAAACGACATTTCGTTTTTTGCGACCAAAGTCCGTGGTAATAACTGCAGTGCATCAATATTTAAGGTGATTCCAGTCGGTCAAAAATAACCGTTTTTAGACCCTCTGCTCTGACAAGATTGTGAAATTTTAGATGGTCCGATTTTAATGCTGTAAAAATAATAACATTTCTTAACATCTCCTCTAGAGAACGGTCGGAGCTTTTTTTGAACTTTTGACAATATTATAATACTATACAAATTTCAGTTTTTACAACATTTTTGTTCAACCATATGTATTGAAGAAATTAACATTTCTAAAAAATTCTTCGACCGTTCTTTAGACGTGTTAATAGTTGTTAGGATTGTTACAGAATCGAAATCGGGCCAACCTAAGTCTCACAATTTTGTCAGAGCCGAGGTATGTTTTACTCGAAAATTAACCATATAGTTTTTTGGACTATCGGATGATGTCAAACTCTTGTCTGAAACTTTCCATCCATTCACGACGCCTCTACATACTAATCTTAAGTCCATTAGACTTGGTAAACCAACCAACCGTGACCCCCGT
>NW_021769967.1:3544-4445 GCF_005508785.2 Acyrthosiphon pisum | reverse complement strand
ATCAATATGTAATATCGTAATTTAAGTTTTTCGTGTATAAAATGTATGTTATTAAGTATTTGTTTATATTAAACTTGTTAGTTTTCTTTAATTAATTCAATAAAACTGAAAGTATTTTAATTTTTTTTAATTATGACTGTTTTAGATTCTGAGTGGAACGATGAATGTATTGATTTTACAATGATGTGTGTTTTTTTTTTATTTTTTTATTTATTTTTTAATTTAATTTTATTAATTTTTTTTGTGTCTGTGTACACGATAAGTAGTCGAAATAATGCTACGATTTTCAACTTCAGTATCTTGTTCGATCAGAAAGTGAATATCGTTGGTGCATTGAGGAGGTCAAAATTTAAAATTTCCAGTAATTTTCAAAAGCCCCGTGAAAAACAAATGAAAAATTAAGGAAAAACGGGAATTTTTACGCAAAATCGATTTTCACAAAATTGAATTTGGTTTTTGGTGTAACTTTAAAACAAATGACCGTGGATACATGAAATTTTGACTGAATGTTTACATTTCCATTTTCTATACAGGATAAAATTTTCAAAATATTTTGACTTATTTTGAGCTCTTTACGGACATTGTCAGTTTTCATTTTTTTTTAGTTTTTTTTCTAAAAATATCAATAAAATTTTATTTGTTGGATAAAAAAGCTTGAAAATTTAATAGAAGGCTCCTAGTATATTGTTTCAAAGGCAGATGAAAAATATTAAAAATCGTTAGTCACAGTTGTTTTTTATAAGCATTTAAAGTTCAAAAAATGACAAAATATGGAAAAATCACGAAAATTTGCAAATTATTTCGAGTTAGAAATTCATAAAAATTTTTCTTTTTAAATCTAAGATATGAAAGTGTAATACAAGATTCCTTATAAGATTATCTACCTTTATCAAACAAAAAA
>NW_021769967.1:0-770 GCF_005508785.2 Acyrthosiphon pisum | reverse complement strand
CCTTGCAGGTTGAAAAATGTCTACAACTAGTGGATTTCCGGATGAGGAGGGCGTCGGGTTAGTGAGGGAAAATTAATTATACTTTTTAAATGCAAAAAGAAATAATAACGAATTCAATAAACTTAATATTTTTCGTTTCTATCATGCTATTCAAATTCCCGAGATGACCCTCATACATTTTATAACCAACATAATATAGTTGTTGGAGTTCTATAAGAGTTTATCAGTGCAAATATTAGCTCAGGGTTCATCTCTGTATATTTAATCATTGTTGACAAACCTCGGGTGATGGATAAAAAAACATTGTTTAGAGAAAAAATCCATGTAAAGAAGTAGGAATTTGATTTTTCGTAGTTATTATACACGATGCTATAAAAAATTATTATAATTTAATTGAAACACCGTTTTTATATAAAAATGAAAAACAACTTTGCAAACAGTGACGACTAATAGTATATATTGGCGTCGAATTTATTTTAATTTTAATTAATATAATTTTATATCGTCTTTTAATTTTTATTCGTGATAATGATTTTATTGTTGGAGATTTATTTTAAATTGAAAATTTGTCATAAAAAGCGTATTATAAAAATATATATAATTTGAATTCTTAGATATGATTTAAAAGTTATTTTTATTTTTCATAAAGTGTTTGTATTTTGTATTAATACATTAAGTGAATATGCTTCAGCAACTACTTTGTTAAAATAAATTGTATGTAAATGGAAAATTATATATTATATTATTTTTAGTAGTTTATACTTAATATG
>NW_021769966.1:0-3740 GCF_005508785.2 Acyrthosiphon pisum | reverse complement strand
ATATGGTCGAAAGAAGAGAACCGAGCATACCATTCTTCTGGAGGGTGGCTTTGCGCCACTACACACACAAGCTGCACTTCCGGCAGCTGATCCAGAGAACTTGCTAATCCCCGTTGACCAACTGTCGACACTTGATACAAGAAAGGTGGGTCCCTTCCAATACAATGTCGCCTCCTTGAGCTCAGACGGGCGAAGTCCCCGAGATAAATGGTTAACCACACAAAACGGCAAATCGGCCGAACGACGAACGAGAACGATAAACACGTTTTTCCACAGCACTTTCAAACGGGAATAAAAATGGCTGACGAGCGAGCGAGCGAGCAGAGCATAAAACGTGAATACGGAACTGGCGTACACACGTGAGGGAAGAGAGTGAATCGGACGCGCGAGCTCGCCTGCGCCGAGCGCCGGTAACGGACACCGGTAGTATTGCCAACATTACGCCTGTCAACGCGCAGCGTCCATGAACATGGTTACTGCGGCGGTCGGCCGAGCGCGGCCACCGACGGCGGCAATTCTGTTATCACACGGATCGAACAAGGGTGTTTAGGGGTGTTAGGGGTTCGGGTTAATTCGGGATCAAGGCCCTGACAATAGGTGATACGCAAATATATTTGATTTTTTAAATTGTCTTATAATAATTAAAAATAATCTTTAAATTCTTCTTCGGAAATTACATTAATTTGTTCTTCTTCACTTTCTTCGTCCTCTTGTAGCTGAATTTCGGTAGGTTGCTCTGTGAAAGGAGATAAATCAAACACTTCTTCATAATCTGTTGAATTTGATTCAACATTAGAGCAAGACTGACCTTGACAGCTACTACATACTATTGAACAGAATAATCCGACTTTCTTGCAGCTACAATTATTACAATTCTTACATCATTTTTTGCAGTTACAAAAAATTGTGTTCAGAAGTATTTCTGGAGCAGGAGGAAGAATAGTTTGGATTGGCTCCAGACCATCATATTTTAATAACCATCCCCAGTTTCAGGGTTAAGTTCATTACCTAGCCATATTTGAACTTAATAGTAGACACGGTATAAATGTTGACAAACAGCAGCAGTTGTTGGAGGCAGACACGATAAATTTACTATTCTATTACTCCGTGTATTTTTTACAAAACTCAAATATCCTAACCTGTCTATAGAATCAATTTTTTTCGGAGCTCCGTATATAGCAAAAATAAAACGAATTCCATTAATAAGAATTATGTCTGAAGTAGAGTCGGGGTCTTTAAATACTTTTGCAAAATCAACTAAATCATGACATTTTTCAAATAATTTTAACACTTTTGTTTTACCTCTTTAATAAAATGCTGACTTAGTATCACAGCCAGTTATTGTGTGTAATAATAAGATGTGACCTTTACATTTTGGATCTGAATTCAAACTTTGTGATGAATAAATTTTTGTTGGTGTCTGGGCTTTTCCGGGTTTTAAAAAGTAAATAGTCTTATTTGTAGGAGTTCGTGCAGTTAGTATTATAAGCAAATCGACATCTTCACCTACAACAATAGTTGTATTTGTGTTGAACTGTTCTAAAGCTGTTTCTATTATTAGAACATCGGTGGCATTATTATAGCTTGCTTAACAAAAATATTAGCAGTTAATCATTTTTCAGACAGCATTGAAATGAGACTTGTTATGGCTATATTAACGAGGAATTGCTGTTGGTTTGTGGAAACAGTCATAAATTGATCAAAAAGGACATCAGAACATGGATTTATTTTAGTATTAGGACGATTTTAATAAATTCGTTTATTTTATTATAAAAAAATATACAATAAACGTGTACTAATATCACTACTGAAAGTTCACGACAAACTGTATAACAGTAATGAGTACGTTGTTGTCGATGTCCAAACAGACGACCGATAATTATACACGATAAACTGTTATGTAATATTAATCAATAATATTTATCTAGGTACTCGCGCATGCTGTACGCCGCCGTTTTTATGGGACACTACCAAAAATATGTTGCAACCCATGTACTTTAAAGATAGCAAAAACATATGGATAAAATTATGAAGATAAATTAAAATCGATACATTTTTGAAATCACGATAACCGATGAATATTACTTATAGGTAAAAAAGTGCTGGATGCGTATTTTATGGTGTGCTGAATTTTTGAGCAGTTCTGATCGCGGACAAGAGTCACCCGGCGCGCCGCGACCCCACGACTAAGCGTCGACCGAAAGATAGCTCATGAATTATTACATATTAGGTAAAAAAGTGTTAGAACAATTTTTTTAGACAATTACTTGATCTATAAATTTTATCTAGGCTGTTTTTACGAAAAAAAAAGTTTAAGAGATAAATAAAAAAAACCAATTTTCGTGACCTTTGACCTTGAATAAAAAAATTAGCAGCAATAGGATCGATGGGGACTTTTGAGATTTTATTTATGATGAGGTACTTTAGGTGTGTACCAATTTTCAGCTCTATGCGAATTATTCCGAAGTTTGCATGTTTTTTTGTCTATTTTGACCGGACTATGCAGTCGACTGCACGCAGTGTATGTAAATGAACTTATGGAGCCGGTTTCGTTCATGCGACGGACGCACGAGCCGTGTGCTAGGACCAGTCAATGCAGTCGACTGCAGCGACCGTCTATAATATTTCTCCCACCTCCATAGCCGTAAAAAGGGGTGGAGTTGGGCATTATTCGAATAAAACGTTATTCGAATAATTATTAGAATAAAATATTATTCATTTATTTTTCAACTCATTATTCTAATTTATTTTTACACATTATTTTTATTTTTACGATGATTCGTTATTCATTATTCTATGGGTTATTCTTGATTTTTTTATTCATTATTCAATTACTCGTTATTCGTTAATTCATTATTCTATTCACATAATCGTGTTTTTTGTTTATCTAAAATTATTCGTAGATAACTTAAAACTCCAATTTTTTGTAATCTAAATCGGTGTGTTTTGTACAGGGTGAGACACTGAAACGGCCGATTTTAAAAATAGATTTTCATTGAAAACCGGCCGTTTTAGTGTCCCACCTCGTATTTATTGTTATATTATCTGATATCGAAACTTTCATAAATGCTATTTTTATCGATGAAGGGCTAATCTAACCAGTTTACACTCGATATGTTATTTAATATTTACTCTCACATTGGGCTTTACTGCTTTAGTAACATTTTCGTATATAATTTAAGACAAAGTCTAATATAACTTGATTTAACCATATTACAGGTACCTACCGATATTTTATTCAGTATAACACATTAGTATTTAATACCAAGATTTGTAATCAGCACTTCATTAAAGTTAGTTTAATTTGTTTATTATAAGTGCGTAAATTTAATCATACAACTATGGATGATTCGAGTATTTCGAGTGACAGTGACACCATTATAGTTCATAGTGGTGAAAGTGGGTCAAGTTCATCTCAAAATGTGCAATTATTGGAGTGTCAGTCAAACTGTATCAAAGTCAATCAAAATGGCCACTAATGTTACTATTCCTACTATTATTGATGGAAATTTTTTTTAATTAATTTCTTCTGACTCAAATAATGTGGTAGCAAGTTGTGTTAAATGTAAACCAAAAAATGTAAATATTAAGGGACCTAAATTTTCATCGTCAAATTTTAAGTCACATTTAAAGAGGAAGCACGATAGTTCTGTTATAGGTAGACGAGTACGAGAATTATATTAATGACGCACGAAAAAAATAAAAAAATAAACATCCCAATAATACGAACTGTAAAAATA
>NW_021769965.1:3329-4443 GCF_005508785.2 Acyrthosiphon pisum | reverse complement strand
CACAATGCAAACGACATTCATACCTACGCGCATACCCATAACATTCATACCTATAACGCATAAGTATAATAAGACATTAAAAAACTTTAGGTACATAATAAGCAAACCCATATAATGTTATATTTACCAATAACCAATAAACATTAAACATTTCCGTGCGTATTAATTATGTGAATTTCGGGCGGCCACGTTAATAGTTTTTGTCGTTATAAGCCTAGTAGCAGAGCAAACTCGATCAGCTGATTGGGGTTTTGTTTCCTCCGTATGAACCTTCGAAAAACACGGACCAATAAGTCCGATAAGACCAATGAATCCGCGCACCAACATGATGTTAGACCCAAGGACTCTCGTATCATATAATTGGCAGGAAACTATACGCGGGAAGAGTCGCGCCTATTGTAAGTCATTGCTGATAGCGAGTGGATCGACGGTCGGTGATAAAGCCTACCACTTTGGCGGTATTCTGTCGAAGGCGGGAATGTTTAAAAACCATGTTTGCATGTTTGAGTGATGGTCCTATGGCATTAATATGACTATAAGAAAAAAAATTTGCAAAAATTAAAAAAAGAACGATGGTCAAAAGTGTAAGGTTTAATGCCGTGTTCGAATGAATAGTAAAAATATAAAATATCGATATAATATAATGTCAATACAATAATCTGCCGTGCGATATCGTTACCCGCATGGGTTACCTGAGTAGTATATAATAGAGAGTTCAGACCGCCGAACCCCCGAACCTTGCCGAACCCCCGAACCTTGCCGAACCGCCGAACCCCCGAACCTTGCCGAACCGCCGAACCTTGCTCGTCATCGCCGCCGCCCGATCGCCCACGTTCGTGACGTATATTTTACCCCACCCCACCTCACCACCCAAACCCGCCGATCATTGCTCGTCATCGCCGCCGCCCGATCGCATACGTGTGTGACGTATATTTACCCCACCCCGCCTCCTGGCCCGTCAGATTCATCACGTGACCGATATACCATATTATTGTAAACTTTTTTTTCATTAAATAAATATTGAAAAAAAGATTGGAGGGATTCGAACCCTCAACCCCCGAGCTAAACCCCTAACGCCTTAACCCACTAGGCCACAGACCTGATATACTCTTCT
>NW_021769965.1:0-933 GCF_005508785.2 Acyrthosiphon pisum | reverse complement strand
ACTAATTTTTAAAATGTACGAAGACTTACAGTTCTTTACTTTGACTGTTAGTGAACAGATACACCATCGGTGTGTCATTATTAGTTTGACATACAATAAATGTGACTGATATATTATGATATGTTGTGATAAACAAATGTTGCAGTAGCACAGGTAAAACAAAAACGGCTTGAGTAGGTAAATATTAGTAAACTTATATTACAATTTAAATAATTTACAGAGTTGGAATTAGTATATTTTGTACTTTGAAAATAATAAAATTATAAAATTCAAAATAAACATTTTACATTTTAATTATAATATTCCACTGAGCATAATGACCAAGGCATCAAATGTTAAGTCAAAGAAAAAACTTGTATGAGCTGGAATACATTGACTGTGCTACTGTGTATAAATCACTGTATAATATTATACAAGAATGGCAAAGCTATAGGAATATTAATGTATGTCAACGAAAACAACAATCCATAAAAGCGTGTTTCACTTGAATGAAAAAACATAAAAATAATAATAATACCTAAACAACACATTAAATGTAAAGTATATAATATAAAAGTACACAACTACCCTAAAAACCTAAAAAACAGTGAGTAAAATAACACTAAACACACTGCTAAAAATAACACATGCATAAAATATTGTTATATGCTAATAATTGTTATATGCTATGGCAATAATTTTCAATGTAATACCTATAATAAAAATCTATCAATAGCATGTAGGTACTAATGTAGACCACCTATAGAACTCTCTGCAGAAGTACATAATGTATGGTACAACCTAGTATATATCATAATATATAATTATAAGACTCTTAGACACTATTGATGGTAATTGATTTATTAGTTAGCTATTTATTTAATTGAATAGAATGAATAGAATGTTTATTATACACAGCTTGAATGAAAACACATTCAAATAACGCATCAAATG
>NW_021769964.1:9327-9580 GCF_005508785.2 Acyrthosiphon pisum | reverse complement strand
CGTAACTAAAACTTAAGTATTTTATTTAAAACCCAATTTAATATGAGTACTGAAAAATTAATAATTAAAAAAAAAAGGTGGGTAAGTGGATGTCGCTCTGCTGTATAGTAGGTGACAAGTGGGTCACTGTAATGGATGGTAGTGTTAAATTTGAATTCAATGATATAATATCATTGTATAAGAAATACGATTCTGAGCGAAAGTATATTTGATGATATTAAGGTGAATTAAGTAATTTATTTACATGGATTTA
>NW_021769964.1:2589-9227 GCF_005508785.2 Acyrthosiphon pisum | reverse complement strand
TAACCTATTTACGTGGAACCTTGTTTTAAATTTTCAATCCTTAACTATAAAAGTTGAACATTTTAAAAATTTTTAACTACAAAATAATTATTAAATTTTAAATGTGATAAATGTTGTCAAAATTTGAACTTTAAATGCTTATAAAAAAAAATTGTGCCTATGTATTTTTAATATTTTTCAACTGCTATTGTAACAATATATCAGGAGCCTTTATTAAATTTTCACGTTTTTTTACCCAACAAATAAAATTTTATCGATATTTATAGAAAAAAAAAACTAAAAAAATTTAAAACTGACAATGTCCGTAAACAGCTCAAAAAGAATTAAATTATTTTCAAAATTTTATCGTGTATAGAAAATGCTAATTTACACATTCAGTGAAACTTTCAAGTATCTACAGTCATTCGTTTTTTAATTACAATAAAATAAGAAAATCGTTACATGAGAAATCGAGTGAATATCCAATATTGTAAAAATATGAATTTCAAACGCTTATAAAAATTTAATTTGACTTTCTTGTAGACATTTTTTTTTTGATAAAGGAAGTCAAACTTATGAATAATCTTGTATTACATTTTCAAACCTTAGATTTCAAAAGAAATTTTTTACGAATTCTCAACTCAAAATAATTTGCTAATTTTCGTGATTTTTGCGTATTTTGTCAAGATTTGAACTTTAAATGCTTATAAATAAAAACTGTGACTAACGATTCTTGATTTCTTTCATCTGCCTTTGAAAAAATATACTATAGGAGCCTTCTATTCAATTTTCAAGCATTTTTAACCAACAAATAAAATTTTATTGATATTTATAGAAAAAAAAACTAAAAAAAATGAAAACTGACAATGTCCGTAAACAGTTCAAAAAGTGTCAAATTATTTTCAAAATTTTATCATGCATAGAGAATGCATATGTTAACAGCCAGTGAAAATTGCATGCATTTACGGTCATTAGTTTTAGAGGTACACCAAAAACCAAAATTGATTTTGCGTAAAAATTCCCGTTTTTCCTTAATTTTTCTTTTGTTTTTCACGTCGCTTTTGAAAACTACTGGAAATTTTTACTTTTGACCCCCCGAAGTACCAACTAGATTCACTTTCCTATCAGAAAAGTTCCTGTTGAAGAAAATCCAAGCATTTTTACTGTCCTAAAAGGCGATGACAGACACAAAAAAATAAAATAAAAAAAAAACACACACATCATTGTAAACTCAATACATTCATTGCTTCGCTCAGAATCTAAAACTAATTGTAAAACCAATGGTGTTTCTCGCTCCGCTCAGAATCTGAAATGTAAAATTAACATTAATACAAATTTGTTTAAAATTATAACTACCACAAAATAAGTAATCGTACATTCGTACCCTTCCCTTTTCGGCCAAAACAAAAACATATATAATATAATATTATGTAAAAAATGTAAAATGATGGCAATAAAAATAATAGTTAATATTATATACTTATAGAACATTATTAAGAATATAAGTTGTATGTATAAAATGTGTAAAATATATAAATAAGTAATTGTAATTATAATAATCTACCTTTTTTGTTAATAATCATTAAGTATAATATATGTGTAATGTGTTAATATATAGGCATTTGCCATTATTTTAAAACAATGATATTAGGTATTTGTTTATTGTTTTTATATATTATTTCAAACTACTTATACACATTATTATCTATATATATAAAAATGGACCTCTGTTTTCCTTGGTCATCGCATCACGCGTGAACGGCTGGACCAATTTGGCTAATTCTTTTTTTGTTGTGTTCGTAATTGTCAGGACAAGGTTCTTAGGAAAGAAAATTTTAGGAAAATCCACCAGAAAAGTAGGAAATCAAGATGTCAATTGTTCTATAAGTTTAACATTAAGTATATTATATTATTAATTATTATTAATAATTTTTTCCATCATTTTACAAAAATTATATACCTATTATTTTATATTTTTTACATAATACATTATATGAGTTTTTGTTTTGGCCGATAAGGGAATGGTACGTTTTGTAGTAGTCATAATTTTATATAATCTGTATTAATTTAATTTTATGTTAATTTTACATTTTTTAAATTATTTATTTTGCAGTAGTCATATCAAATTGGGTTTTAAATAAAATACTTATGTTTTAAGTTAAGTTACAAATAAATGTTTAACTAAAATAAGCTAAATTGTGTTATACGTTTATACCTACTATATAGTTTCCATAATAATTTCTTAATAGTTCCTAAATATATATTTATTTAATCTGTCGTCGTAGTCTCATGAAAAATATATTTTTTTATTATCAATAAATACATTCTCAACTTAAATTAATGAAAACTTTGTAATTTTTTTTTTTATCTGTAGCCTAATAAGAAACCTGGTAGGAAGCCTTCTGTTGATCCCGAATTTGTATTTAATATCCTTTGCAAAAACCCTAAAAGTATATTCTTCGACGACGAAAGCTTGAAACCAGTCACTAATAAAATTTGGCAAGACATTTCAGAAATGTTACAAAGTAAAATGTCTCCAAATACAATTTATATTGCATTATATCAAAATAGGAATGGGTTACAAGATCGCATTCGTGAAAAATGTGGCTTTCAAAAACCACTTATTAAAAATGACATGGATGAATTAAAAGAATTCGTAGATTCTGTAACATCTAATACTGACGAAGACACCGAAAAAACCTTATTCAATATACAAATTCCATTTTCTGAGTATTCTGACATTTTACCTTGTGCTACTCGTTACAAGAGAAATCAAAGTACAAGATCGTATTCTGTATTAAAACCATATGCATGGACAGATGTAATTAACGATGCTTTTATTAGCCAACATAAATTACCATGTAATTTTATTTATAAAAGAGCAAGAGTGAGTGATGATACCTCGAACAGCAAACATTTTTTTACATTTCAAGCCAGGTGCAAAGACTGTGAGGAAGATTTATTTGGTTGGTGTGATAAAAAACCAAAAGATTTTGAACCAATGGAGTTAAGTATATTAGTAATTGATACTCGAGGTAGAGAAAATATACACACTACAAAAAGACCACTTATGGGAACAAAAAGACTTAAAATAAGCAAAGAATTGGAAAATAATATCCCTTCAAACTGGAAAAGGCAAAATACGCAGAACATGGAATTTGGAAACGTGTCCCCTCCAACATTATACAAGAATAATGTTTTAAGTAAAGTCAAGCAACAATTTGTCGACAAACAGTTAGGAATAAACAAAAGCAATGTCATTGAATCTTTGGTTGACATTAAACATAATTCGCAGGCGGGAAGCGTACACAGTATTGGGTGTGATCCACTATTTGTGCATTATTGGACCAATCACCAGTTGCTTATTTACAAGGACATGAACAAATCATACTGTCGACTTTCCATTGATGCTACTGGAAGCCTGGTGAAAAAAATCCAACGTACAAGTGTTAATTTATTATCTGCTGATATATTTTTGTATGAAGCTGTAATTAATGAAGGTTTTGGACAATTTCCTGTAGCACAAATGATATCAGAAAAACATGACATGATAGCTATTGCTTATTGGCTTGATATGTGGTTAAAATCAGGAATAAGTACACCAAACGAAACAATCACGGACTACTCTAAGGCACTATTGGGAGCAATTAGCCGTTCATTTTGTATGTCCAATCTCCGAACATATGTAATAAAGTGCTTTATGGTAGTAAATAATCAATCAAATGATTTGCCACCTTGTTTTATTAGGATTGATGTGGCACATATTATAAAACTTTTTTGTAGTTTAAAATCTCTAAAAGGTACAAGAAATAAGAGACTTAAAGAGTTTTATGTAAGAGGATTTCGCCTTTTAATAACATCGACCAATTTGGACGATTTTAAAAAAATATTAAAAGCTATGATGACGGTAATGCTGAGTATGACTGATGGTTGGCAAGACGGAAATAATACCTTACCAAATCCCTCTGAAAAATGCAGACTTTATTTATTGTCTTTAATGAAAAATATGCCAATAATTGAAGGCAATGTAGATGAAAATCAAAGTTTTAGTGAAGACCAAGACTTGGATTACTTGGACGATTGCGAGGAGAGTATAACTAACAATAAAGATGTACTTATTAATTTTATTAATAATATTCAAAGAGAAAGTCAAATTGATGCTGAAGTTCTAGGAGATCGCGATTCGGCTTATTATGTTCCCGAATTAATAAACGACTTAAAACGATATTGCTATGATTTTCCCTTATGGACAGCTATAATGAAAGACAAATTTGATTCACCGTTCATAATAGCCAGTAGTGCTTCAGTTGAAAGTGATTTTAATGAACTGAAAAATCAAATATTACGTTTTGTTGTACGCCCAATGACTGCTGATCGCTTTATTATACGACATTTGCATAGTATTGAACAAAACGCAAAACTTTTTCGAAGTAAACAACTAAGGGGAAATCAACTTAGTAATACAATGGATGAATGTAATAATGATTATAATGAACTCGACAATAATTCATTAGAAATTAAAAAATCAACTGTTGAAATTGCATGTAGTGATAACGAGGAGTCAACCAAGATTTGTTCATCACCGTTAGCAAATGAGCTCAGTGACACAAATAGCAACAACTCTACTGACGATGAATGTGAAAAATGGCGTGGAAAAGGCACTAATCCAACAGCAAGTTTCAGCATTAAAAATGTTGACAAACTTAAAAAAAGACCAACTAAATATATGGATGCATCACCTGAGATCGAAAGAATTATGAACAGAAGTACTCGTTCGAAATATGATATGCTGCTAATCAATGGTAGTATGAAAACGCCTATTAAAATGAATAAAAAACGGTATTTAATATCAAATACATGTGCGTTTGATTCTGTTACTACCCTCATTACGATGGCAATTACTGATAGTAAATATTACAAAGAGTGTATAGACAAAAACACAACTAATGTATTTATGACTTTTTGTAATGATCTGGCAAAAAATGGTACGAGTGCAATAATTTATAAAAAACGTTTGGAAATATTAAGAAATATATTTAAGGAAGAAGTGGGTATAACAGATGTTACTTTAATAGATGCTAAATGCAATGTAATGTATATAGTAACGAGTCTCTTAATGGATATTCCATCAGCCACTCAAATTAATACATGCCAGGATAATATATGTGCCATAACAAGCGAAAATAAATCAGCAACTATAATATTGAGACTTTCAAATGGATATAAAAATCTTCAGTTAGATTTGGAAGTCTACACAAAAGGACATATCTTGAAATGCGCAAATTGTAAAAATGGTCTAGTTCAATGCACGAGGGTACTTCATGAACATCTTTTTATTGAAACGGACTCCTATGAAGAATTAGTTTATTTAACTGATTTTCCATCTCAAATAACAGTAGAAGATAAATGGTAATTATGATTTAATAATTTATTAATATATTATAATTAATTAACATAATATTGTAAAAGGATTTGACAAATTTAAATTCTGAATATATTTAACATTTAGTATATAAAATAAACATACCATAATATCATATTATACAACACTAAGAGTAACAAATAAATCACTACAAATTTAAATTTAAATCATTAATGATTCACAACAATATAATATAATTGTAAAACTGATAATTTACTAATAAGTATAATATTTATTATTCTGTGATAGAATAAAAATAGGTTCATTTTTGAATTACAGTATATCAACCAATTTTTAACTGGATAACCTTCAAACCTGAGTACATTTTTTATAAACTTATAAATCATAATTATTATTAAGAATATTATTATATTTTTACTTTTGTTATAAAATCATGTTGAATTAAAGAAAAAAGGAAGAATTTCATTATTTAAAAGATAATTAATATATGTTGGTTTTTGAGTTGAACGATTATAAAATACATAATATAAAATTATGAAAATAAAAAATATAATAAAAACGACAAATATAGCAAAAAAAATATGTATTTAATTATTTACTGCAAATTTTACAATATCATGTAATTTTATGTTTTATTGTGATTTAGCTATGCATTATACGGAGCTGTGGCATATGTTCCTGGACATTATATTGCTTATGTTAGACGCATTGGTGGATTTTGGGAAGTACATAACGATATAAGAAAAAAATATTCTAGGTGTCACAACCCAAACAATTTAAAAATCAACCCTCATTTATTAATGTATGCTTTGAAGTAATATGGCTACATATTTAAAAAACTTTTTTTTTTTTTGTAAAATCAAGGATGAAATTTATTTTGTTTATAGTTTTTGTAATTAACCTATGCTATTTTAATTAAAAATAATTTAAGAAGTACATTATTTATTGTATAATATAAAATAAATAATTTAAGAAGTACATTATTTATTGTATAATATAAAATTTCTAATTTCAATTTGAAATAATAAAAATTTTTTTGGGATTATTATACAGATTACTAAAATCTTTTTATGTATTTTTTTTTTGCTATGATATGAGCTAATATTTGGCTGGATATTGGCTAATTTGGACATAAAGTTATAGCCCACCTCCTTCGTAATAATTATTCAGACTAGTGCCAATTTTTCAACAAATTGTATTAGATTCCCATTAGCTGACTTTCTCAGTTGATGCTGTGACAAAGTGCCACCGCACATCGGAAATCAAATTTTCTTGA
>NW_021769964.1:0-2539 GCF_005508785.2 Acyrthosiphon pisum | reverse complement strand
ATTAAGATACAATTCAAAAATTATTATAAAAATAATATCAGTGTTCGATCACCCATACTCTGTAGTATTCTTGACTTATAAACGATGGAGTTTTTAAACGATAGTGAAGTTAGCCCCACCAACTCATCCGATCTTCTCCAAACCGGTGTCAATATTTTGCAAATTAATTGCAAATAATTGCAAATTGGGTTTCGCAATTTGCAAATTGATACGAACGCCGCAAAACGAAATTTTCGTTTGGTGGGGCTAAATTCACTCAGCCCCACCAACTCGTCCGATCGACTTCAAACCGGGGTCAATATTTTGCAAATTAATTGCAAATAATTGCAAATTGATTTTTAGAATTTGCAAATAAAAATTGTAATTTTGGCGAATTTTTTTCCAAATTTAGTCAGCCCCACCAACTCGTCCGATCGACTTCAAACCGGTGTCAATATTTTGCAAATTAATTGCAAATAATTGCAAATTGATTTTTAGAGCTTGCAAATAAAAATTGTAATTTTGGCGAATTTTTTTCCAAATTTAGTCAGCCCCACCAACTCGTCCGATCGACTTCAAACCGGTGTCAATATTTTGCAAATTAATTGCAAATAATTGCAAATTGATTTTTAGAGCTTGCAAATAAAAATTGTAATTTTGGCGAATTTTTTTCCAAATTTAGTCAGCCCCACCAACTCGTCCGATCGACTTCAAACCGGTGTCAATATTTTGCAAATTAATTGCAAATAATTGCAAATTGATTTTTAGAGCTTGCAAATAAAAATTGTAATTTTGGCGAATTTTTTGCCAAATTTAGTCAGCCCCACCAACTCGTCCGATCGACTTCAAACCGGTGTCAATATTTTGCAAATTAATTGCAAATAATTGCAAATTGATTTTTAGAGCTTGCAAATAAAAATTGTAATTTTGGCGAATTTTTTGCCAAATTTAGTCAGCCCCACCAACTCGTCCGATCGACTTCAAACCGGTGTCAATATTTTGCAAATTAATTGCAAATAATTGCAAATTGATTTTTAGAGCTTGCAAATAAAAATTGTAATTTTGGCGAATTTTTTGCCAAATTTAGTCAGCCCCACCAACTCGTCCGATCGACTTCAAACCGGGGTCAATATTTTGCAAATTAATTGCAAATAATTGCAAATTGATTTTTAGAATTTGCAAATAAAAATTGTAATTTTGGCGAATTTTTTGCCAAATTTAGTCAGCCCCACCAACTCGTCCGATCGACTTCAAACCGGTGTCAATATTTTGAGGGGAGTCCTAACGGAATGATCCTCTTGGAATAATCCTAATTCCAAGAGGACAATTCCAAGAGGATCATTCCTTGAGGACTTCCCATATTCCAAGAGGATCATTCCTTGAGGAATCCCCATATCCCAGGAGGACCATTCCAAGAGGACAATTCCGAGAGGATCTTGGAATATGGGGAGTTGTCAAGGATTGATCCGCTTGGAATGATCGTCTTAGAGTATAAGAAGTCCTCAAGAAATGTTCCTCTCGGAATTGTCCTCTTGGAATGGTCCTCCTGGGATATGAGGATTCCTCAAGGAATGATCCTCCTGGGATGATCATCTTGGAATATAGGAAGTCCTCAAGGAATGATCCTCTCGGAATTTTCCTCTTGGGATGGTCCTCTTGGAATATGGGGAGTCAAATTTTTACTAATAATTTTGTTTTTATTAGTTTCATATATACCTACATTAATTTTATAAGTATAAAATTGGGGCTGACTAAATTTGGCAAAAAATTCGCCAAAATTACAATTTTTATTTGCAAATTCTAAAAATCAATTTGCAATTATTTGCAATTAATTTGCAAAATATTGACACCGGTTTGAAGTTGATCGGACGAGTTGGTGGGGCTGAGTGAATTTAGCCCCACCAAACGAAAATTTCGTTTTGCGGCGTTCGTATCAATTTGCAAATTTCGAAAACCAATTTGCAATTATTTGCAATTAATTTGCAAAATATTGACCCCGGTTTGAAGTCGATCGGACGAGTTGGTGGGGCTGACTAAATTTGGCAAAAAATTCGCCAAAATTACAATTTTTATTTGCAAATTCTAAAAATCAATTTGCAATTATTTGCAATTAATTTGCAAAATATTGACACCGGTTTGAAGTCGATCGGACGAGTTGGTGGGGCTGACTAAATTTGGCAAAAAATTCGCCAAAATTACAATTTTTATTTGCAAATTCTAAAAATCAATTTGCAATTATTTGCAATTAATTTGCAAAATATTGACCCCGGTTTGAAGTCGATCGGACGAGTTGGTGGGGCTGAGTGAATTTAGCCCCACCAAACGAAAATTTCGTTTTGCGGCGTTCGTATCAATTTGCAAATTTCGAAAACTAATTTGCAATTATTTGCAATTAATTTGCAAAATATTGACACCGGTTTGGAGTCGATCGGACGAGTTGGCGGGGCTAACTTCACTATCGTGCCGTTTGCGTGTGGGCGGGTAAATGTGCGCAGGTACGGAATGCGTTTTAAATGCTACCGATTTGTATTTGTATATATGAATTTCCTGTCGCTTCAGC
>NW_021769963.1:0-14644 GCF_005508785.2 Acyrthosiphon pisum | reverse complement strand
GTCGTATCAAGACATGGGTAAGATCTACAATGTCCAATATGAGGTTGAGCAGTTTGGCACTAATTCACATTCACAAAAATAGATTTGACGATACATTATTTTTTGAAAATCGCATAACTGATGTTATGAATCATTTTGGACTAAATGTCATCAGACGTTTATCATTACTATTTGATTCATAATTTTCATAATTTTTTGCATTACATTTTGAGTTATGTTTATATAATAATGTAAATATATGTAAAATATATTATAACATGCATTTCAATTTGCACCCACTGAGCTGATTTTCTGCGGGCGCCCCCTACTAAAACAGATTATTACACATGCTTAATAATCTGTTTTAGTATTGTTTTTGAAGATTTTACGTAGGTGTGATATCATAATATTATAGTCCCAAGATTTATACTACGTAGACTTAACATTATGTAATTTGTAAAAACTAAAAGACACGTGTCTACAAGTAAATGGTGTAAATGTATTTTACAGTTTCAAAACATTTTTAACCACTGATAGGCATACAGCATACTTGTATACTGTTTGGGAGGATCATTGTCCCATATTAAAATGTCTTTACTATATTATCTATCTTTACAATATTTTACACGCCAATACGTTGATATTTATAATCAGGGCTCATAACTTCTAGCATTTGCATATTTTTTTTCGAGAGGTCCTAGAGATATAATATGTGTGAGCTATATTTGCATATTTCGAAATTTAAGTGCTATTTTGCTTTTTTCCATTTTCCGACTATTTTCCCATTATTTTTGCATAATATTTTTTTTTTTCAGTTCCGTAGCCTTAAAAACATTTTTTTCTCAATAATTACAAATAATTTTAGTCGTATTAATTATTTATATTAGTAATTAATTCGTGTGAATTAATTTTTCTTCTTATAATATTATATAAGTTATATACGACTCGCGACGTAGCTAGGTGTACGCTCGAAACTTCGTAATCCCATCGATAAGGAAACCATTATAATGACTGTAATTTGTAGCGTATGCACTAGTATTTTATTTTTATAGTTACTTGGTATTCCAATATCTTTATCTAGATATTCCGATATCATTATTTTCAGCAGTGTTTTGAAGGAACGAGTTCCAAAAGGAACGGATTCCTGGAACGAATTCCTTTTTAAGGAACGGCACGATGAACGAATTCCTTTTTATAAAAAAAGAACGAGAAAA
Source organism: Acyrthosiphon pisum (assembly GCF_005508785.2). Lineage (NCBI taxonomy): Eukaryota > Metazoa > Arthropoda > Insecta > Hemiptera > Aphididae > Acyrthosiphon > Acyrthosiphon pisum. The sequence continues at coordinate 13,451 of NW_021769963.1, read as the reverse complement.
TGAACTAGTTCTTTTTTTCAAGGAAAAATAGCAAAATTGTTCGTTCCTTTCTAGTTCCAATAATTTATACAGATAAGTATGTAAATAATTGAAATAAGATATTTTTTTTTTGATAGTGTATTTTGCTAGTTAGTGATCGTTAACGTTATACAATCGATATACGTTGGCCAACAATTTAATTTAGAGAATTTAATTTAATTATAAAGAAAACCTCAAAATAGAATTATAAAATATGAACGTACTTGTATATTATATTAGAATTAAAAACTAAAGAATTAGGTATGCATATGAAAAAAAAAAACATTAATGATTAAGTAAGAATTTTTATTTTATTTGGAACTAAAAAAGGAACTCGTTCATTTTCCAAAGGAACGACAAAGGAACGAATTCTTTTTTTTTTAAGGAACAAGGAACGGAACGAATTCCTTTTTTTTAAAAAAAGAACGAGGAACGGAACGAATTCCTTTTTTTAAGGAACTTGCCAAACACTGATTTTCAGATTATTTGCAGATTATTATTGAGTAACATTTTGCAGTCGTTTCCGATTTGTCGAATTGTATGCGTGCTAGTTCGTTTCGTGAATTCACAATATTTTACAATGCCTAAAGAAAAACAATCTGTTTCTAGTCGTCTTAGGAATATTGTTCGCGAATTTGGTGAAAATACGTTTGCAACCGACGCAAGTGTATTACTATGTAAGTTTTGTAATATTAAAATTAACCATGAAAAAAATTTAATATCACACAACATTTAAAAACCGAAAAATATATTATAAGGCCGTTGACACGTGCAGAAATCCAAGGTGAACAAAAACAACAAGTGGTTACCAACTCTACCAAAAAGTCCTCATTTAGTAAAGACTTGTGTTTTGCGTTGTTATCAGAAAATATACCACTGAATAAAATTTCAAATCAAAGCTATCAGTAACAATCGAAGATCATTTCACTTTGAAAACTAGTAAAAACATCTCATTATTCGATGTAACTTTCGAGGTACTTTTTAATACTTTTTTTTGCATATTTTAGTATTATTTTTTAGTATTTTCAATATTAAGTATTCATTTTTTTTTAATAAAACATTGATAATTTTTTTATATAAAAGTTTTTTTTTGCATATTTTAGTATTTTTAGTGCATATTTAAGCGCTTATATGAATATTTTTTAGAGCATAATATTATTGCGCTTATAACAACCTTTTTTACAGCTATAATTTATGAGCCCTGTTTTTAATAAACAACATCGTTTTAGCGCAGAAATGCACCCAAATACCTACTGATTGACAATTGACATAGTTGATTAAAAAGTACCTAGTATATTACATAACAATAAATTGTGTGCCAAATCCAATTTTAAAAATTACGAACAATAAATAAATTATTATAACTAAATACTCAATAATTGCGTATCATTTTGTCTTTGGTTTATTTCTATTTTATAGAAAACATAATTTGATACAAATACTAAAATACCTAGTTAGGTACAAATATTATATTGCATACATGTATTCAATTAATACAAATGAATAATGATAATTAATAATCAGAAACTAAGCTTCATTAAAACATTAACTGTGGCCATTAGTTTTCAAATTAATTTTTCACCAAGAATATCTTAATTGTATGTGTATTATAATAGTAAACAGATTTTGGAGGTTCATCGCCCCAAGTTGGGTGAATAGAATTTTTCAATGCGTAAAATTAATGTTAATTTAACCCATTAAGTCCAAAGTAATTTTTTTTAAATATTTATTGTTTTTATTTTCTATAGTTAGTAAAAATAACCAATTTAATACAGCTATTTTTAGAAATTATTTTTCGCGTTACCATATGGGTGCGCTAAGACATAATGAGTTAACTTTGAACCATAGATTCAAATACTGAATAGTTTTGTTTATCATACATTTATAACTATGACCTATACCTAAACATAATTATATAATTATAAAACACAATAGTTACAAATCATAATTCATAATAAAATTATAGTCTGAAGTAACAATATTATAATATATGCAAATATAATGCAAATTTCGTTTTTTAATAGTTATGACTAACTATATATGGGTGATAAGCAAAATGTGTTGAATGTGATTAAAAAATATTAATTTTTAATTATTTATGAGAAATAGGAAGATAGTTTAACATAGTAAAAATAGAGAATGAACGTACTGAACCTATGAAAAATATTTAATAATATGGCAATTTAAATGAAAATAAAGATCAGCTAATCGAAATGTAAAATTAGTTTGCTAAATTAATTGAATACCTACCTTATTAGTAATATTGCATAATATCTTTATTTATATCATTATATGTTCATTTATAAAATTAATTTTTTTCCAAGATTATTGAGTATTAGGTAATCACTTATCATATTCAAAACGTCAACACTGATTAACATATTCATCAAACTTTTTTTTTTTTTTTTTTTAAGAGAAATTTACAATCTATACTTTAGGCACAATAGGTAAATGTGATACAGAATAAACATAAAAGGTATCAAAACAAATTAATATTAATAATAATAACAGTTTACAATAAATTATATATTACATGTTACGTTTGATGAGAGCAGCCACCCATTAATGACACTTTCGCTCGTTTTTTTTTTTTTATTTCTATAATATGTATTTTATTTTATTTTATTTTTTTTATGAATATACTTAATTTTTTAGTACTTGATTTATACAAGCAAGTCACGGCACCATTTTCGTTTTAACCTTCTTGGAGGGTTTCCGGGGATAGTTGGGGTAGAGAGATTTCTAATGAGCGGATTGGGGTGAGATTATAAGTGGAGGTGGAAACGTTTGTAATACATTTTTGCTTCATCATGCACAAGAGGTATTTTTAAATCTGAATGAATAGTATGATTAGAAACATAAGGAGGGGGATTTAATAACTTACGAAAGATTTTGGAAAGTTTGAATTTTGTTTAGATTGGACTTTTTGCGTTTCCCCATAGTTGCAGTCCATATGTCCACATGGGTTTAAGTAAGGATTTATAAATAAGGAGTTTGGTACTAGTGTGAGTGTATCTGTTATTATAAATTAGATTTTTTAAAAGACGTAATCGTTGGTTTAATTTTATTCTTTTGATTTAATATGCTGGGCCCATGTCAGCCTTTTATCGAGGGTTAGGCCAAAATATTTAGTGTTCTGAGCACTTGGAATTTGGGTCCCGTAAATGAAAACCTCATTGCAAGGAGTGAGTCTTAGAGTGAACGTCGTATGGATAGATTTTGCTTGATTAATTTTAAATCTCCAGTTGGTGTACCAATCTTCCATAAGAGAAAGGCGAGATTGGAGATTTTGAACTGCTAATACAGGGTTAGAGTGAGTTGAGAGTATGGCATAATCCGCATAATCTGCAACCATTGTATTAGGGGAGGTTGGTTGGTCCGATATATTATAAAGGAGGGAAGAGAGAATACCACCTTGGGGGGACACTCGCAGAAATATTGGCTACAGAAGAGTAGGCATTACCAACACGTACTTGAAAACCACGCTCAGAGAGATTTAATAACGAGAAAGTAGGTGGGATGAAGAAATTTTTTTAATTTGTAGAGAAGGCCGTCATGCCATACCCTATCGAACACCTGATAGATGTCGAGAAATGCACTAGTGCAGAAAAGTTTTTTTTTCTAAAGCCTAGGATATGGCATCGACTACTCTATGGACTTGCTGTATAGTTGAGTGGGCAGTACGAAATCCAAATTGAGAATTGGGAATGATATTATCGGTGATATACGATTGCGTACGATTGTCCATTTTAGTAAAACGATTGCGTACGTTTTTACGATTGCGTACGATTTCTCTACCTAGGCCTTAAAAACATTACAATTGCGTACGAAAATGAGTGCAACGTTGCTAACATGTACTAAATTAAATTTAAAATAATAAAATATAATTTAGAAAAATCATTATTATATTATAGTCAATAAAAAACAATATAAAATATTTAGATATATAAAATACAATAAAAATACACATTATAAGTTATAAATTTGATATCGATAACCAGTCCCTAATAAAACAAATTAATTTAATTTAAAATAATAATAATAATATAATTTTATAAACCATTATTATATTCAACTAAAATCTTAAATTATACAGAATACAAATAGTTATAAATTAAAACTTTGGTATCGATAACCAGTCCCTGATAAAAAATGTAATACATTACCATCTATTTTAAATTGGTCGTATAGTTTTATTACATGGTTAATTTTTTGCATATCTTTAGATGGAATAGCTTTGGATATATTTTTTTGTATAGTGGATATTTTTATATTGGTTTCAGCCTGCATTTCTTTCAATACCTCAAGCACAAAGTATATTGGTGAATGTGCGTTATAGAATTGAACGTTAAAAGTTCTGTGAAAACTCTCTGGATCATTTGTTGTTCTGACATTAAAATACGTAAAAATTATGGAACTAATAATAACCAAAATATTTTATGACACTTTATTTTTATGTATCAGAACATAAACTTTAAAGTACAAGAATACTTTCAAATTGTTCTTATAATTTATAAAAATATGATACCTTTTATTTATTGAAGGTTCTTCAGCCCAAATATTAGTTGGAAATATACAATTTGGTTGTATATAATTTATTATTTAATACATAGTCTGAAAATTCTAGCCCATCTTCATACGGACAATCACCTACAAGTTCAACAAAACCGTCTTCGACTATTTGATAAGACAGAAATGGTAGACCAAAAAAAAAACATTTTTAACCATTTTCCTAATAAACTCTTATCATCCAAGTATGCTGTCCTAAATTTTTTATTTGAATTTATCTATATACAAATTTATACTATGAAAGTATTTTATTTAACCAATATGAGTTAGTTATTTATTAAGTACTTACATAACGCCACCAAGATTGACTTAAATGGAAACGACATCCAATAAGTTGTACATTCGGAAAAACTTCCCTCACAGCTTTGTGTGCTCCTATTTCAAAGTCGATGTGTAATTTGCATAGATTAAGTGTTTGAGATGTGTGTTGCAAATATAGTTCTTTAATAAATTTTCACATTTCCATATATGTTTGCTTAAATTTATCCTTCAAAAAAATAAAAATAACTGGTAAATAAAAGCCATTTTTAAAACAATGGACTTTTTACATTTGTATAAAAAAATTAGGTGCGAATTGAAATGTGCCATCTGAAAAATATTCTGAGTAAGAACTCATAAAATTTAAATTATCTTCAGTCGTGATACAGATAAACGATTTATTCTTCGGAATGTGGATACACTTTTTATTATTAAATTTAAAAATATCATCGTTTTGCATTTCCCAAATTTAATCTATGGCTTCATCAAAAGATTTTGGATATATAGGAAAGTTTTTCTGTCTTGCCACATGGCTTTTCGGACAGAAGAAATATCCTTATACACAATATCCTTATGTACAATATCTGTACCTACATTTGTCAGTAATTCTTTTCGTATAATTTTGTTTGGTCGAGTTGCAATTGAATCGCTGGCTTTTCGTTTGCAATTTTATCTGAGAACTTGGCGGTCAATAATTTGAGGGTTATTGCTTCATGTTTGTGCTCACCGATTACCGCAATAACTTGAGTTTTTTTTGACATCAGTTAAAATACTGGCATAACAACTTTTGTTATAACATATCCATTTTGACAATTCGTCTTTGCGTTTTATTATAAATCGATATTTATGTGAAGAAACCACAGCTAACTCTTTCCCACGTTCTGACATTATAATTTTTAAAGAATTCTCCATAGTTACCACAATATTACTAATAATTTAACTAAAACCAGTGACTTATCGAATGACAAGTGGGTCATATACTAAATACTAATATAACGATGCTAACGCGTGACATGCACCAGAAAATCCGATTGATAATCGGCATTTAATCTTACCTCATATTATTTTATAGATTACCAAAAACGACCTATTGGCCTGGAAATAATAGTCTCAGTTACGTTTATGAAATTGTATCACATATAAGCAATCGTTTTATAAAATAAGTTCTATTTCTTTTCTAAATGGGTTTCTTTTATAAGAGCTATATCTATTCGTTTAACGTGAAGTACAGTTTCAAGTTCATTAATATGGTTTTTTAAGCCGTTAGCATTAAATTGGAGTATGAACAGAGATTTATTTGTGACATTACTAGACATTTATATTTTATCAAGTAGTTTCGTGATTACTTTTTTGAGTAAAGAGATAAGAGGGTTAATAAGCGATTTGAGCTCCTCCAGAAAATTAGTAATTGTGTTACTTAGATCTTGAGTTGGAATAGGAAGTGTATTGTCTGATTGACCAGAAGTGGCTTGAGCATAAGTGGGAGAATGATTTGAGGGTTGGTTTGGATGAGCATTTGTTAAGAGGTGGGTGTCTCTTATATTTGTAGTCTTACTTCTAACATTATCAGATAAAAAATTACTTTTTGTAGTTTGTTTTCTGCCACGCTGAAGATCTCTGTAGACTAAGCATCCTTTATAACTTGCTGGGTGATCCCCGGAACAAAGTGCGCATTTTGGTGGATCTGAGCACGAGTTTGGACATGAAGAAGATTGATGATCATCACCACATCTGACACATCGTGAGTGATAGCTACAGTATGTTTTGGTATGTCCATACTCCTGGCAGTCAATGCGACTGATCACTTTAGGTTTGTAAGGCTCTTCAACTTTTATTTTGGTATGCAGAAGAGAGGATAGCTGGTAAATACCATTTGAGTGAGCAGTTGGTTCCAGATGGACAAAGAACAGCGAAAGTGGACATTTGGTGGCCTTGTGGAGAACGTTTGTAACCTGTCTTTCCTCAAAGAGACGAGCTTCAAGCTCAGTTTTTATTAGATGTGTAGGTGTAGATAGATGAATATGACGAATGACAACCCGTGTGCGTTTCTCTTTCCGTAATTGAAAGGTGTGGTATTCAGCCTTGCTTTCTTTAAGATAGAGAACAAGTACTCTATAAGATTCAGGGTTTGAGGTTTGTATTTTTAGACGGTCGCCGGGCAGATTTGCAAAAGAAATGGTCTACACCAATTAGCTCTATAAGAGCTGCGCAGAAGTTTGGAAAGTCTAAAACACCTTTCATGAATATTGGGGGAGGAGGTTTTATGTGAATATCGTTATTTGCATCTTCTATATCAGAGGTAGCGTCAACAACTATGTCTGATGAATCATTTTGACTTGGATTTGGATTTAAAGCTTCAAAGCGGTTGAGTGAAGTAAATATTTTTTATTCGGCGGAGGAGGAGTTTTCGGAGAAACGTCAGATGAAGAACTAGAAAGAATCATTTTGTTTTTCTGCGAGGGTTTCTGCAAGATCTATTCGACATCTATAGGGTTGTTCATATTACGAATTTGAGAGCTGTGTTCAGAATTAATTATGGGACTTTTGGTAGAATTTGTAGGAATTGTTCAACGAGCAGGCTGTGTAATGCTGTTTTTAGTTTTACTTTTATTCATGATAGTTGAATTGATTGCTTTTTTTTGTACACTATTTATATATGGAGTAGATGGCATTACTTACGTGAGCAAGGTCACGGACCACTGGACGACGCACCCAAAACTGCGATAACGCGGCGCGTTATCTGCGGTTCACGCAATCAAACTAATTGTTTAATTTATTTAAAACTGTGGTATAAATTATTGCTCACTAAAAAAATATTTATAATAATAAAATAGTATAGGAAACAAAAATAAATTTATTATTACCTTCAAAGAATCCATAAAATTAATTTTAGTTAAATATATAAAAACTTATAAAGTCTTTAGTTGAAATGTAATAAAGATATTATTTAAGATTATAATATTTACTATATAGGTATATTATTATAATCTACGTGTAATGTTTATACAGTGTGATATGTCTACAGACTATACGACTATACTAATTAGGATATACCTACATAGGTGCTTATAATAATATAATGCAATGCATAACAATAGTTTAAAAACATCTAGGTATGCTAACGATTTTTTGAAAAATATTTTTTGGCTTAATATATCTTTTACGTTTTCCCATTGATCCCCAGTCTCCACTTCTCGTCATCATTCATCGTATATTCCGAGTTTTCTATTTTGTCCATACTCCTATCTAATTCATTTAATGTCCTGATGTACACGATCACCTTTCCTTGGCCGTATCAAGGGTTTCTGCATTGATTATCGATCATCTGGCTTATACAAATAAGTTATTTTTAGTAATTTTGTTCTTCTGCGGTACGCCTGATATGTTGTGCACATCCAATCCTTATCCTCATTGTTATTGCCTTTATGATTGAATATAATATAACATATTGAGGCCAATAGGTCATCATTGGTTCTCCACATGAACGTACTCATTGACGACTAACGGCCTAACTAAACATTATTAAAAAATATGTTTTTGAATTTTATACTTACATACAAATTTGAAATTAAATTTAAGAAATTATATCATTTCCAAACTGAAGAATTAATTTAGTTTATATTTTAGGTTCCAGAGTTTGTAAATGAAAATGGGACGGTCAGTGCATATGGGACAGGCCTGTTTCATATAGTCTATGGAAAATTTTCGTGTTATGACAAATACCGATTGATTCCATTAATGGATAAAAATGATAGTTTCCGAATAACCAAAACGGAGTCGTTAATGAATGAAGCCGGAGCCATTATTGCTCCACCGCATACATTTTGTTTGGATTCATTTGAAGATTTTGATTTTCAAACGTTACCAGTTGTTTGTTCTCCGGAAGAATTTCATGAAGCAACATTAATTTATTCGATCGGAATTATTCTATCACTACCATTTTTGTTTTTAACTTTCCTCGTTTATGTGCTTATTAGAGACTTGCGGAATTTGCACGGAAAGTCTCTAATGTGTCATGTAGCAATGCAAATGGTGGCCTACACCTGTAAAATAACTATGGAATTCACTTCCGGTTTTATTACTGAAGGAAGTTGCATTTTTTTAGGTAAGGAAATCTTTTTATTTTATTTATAATTTATGATCTATAACAAACGCTGCCTACGCAATAAAAATATTATTTGTACTAACGCATTTTTATATTAATGTACACATTTTGAATTTTACATTAATTTATTTATCCATCAAAATTATTTAAGCAGCGTATACTGTTATCTGCTAACACAATAAACTAACATTATTATCTAAAAACATAACTCTCATAAACCCAGTAAATACATATCTAACTTCAATAATTTTATACAATGTAATAGTAACACGCAAATACACAATAATAACTGTTAGGTACATGGTGACAAAACTATATTCAGGCAAATATGTACCTACGTTGCGCTGGACGGCTTTTGATGGCTATAAAATCCACTTATAAAATGTATGAATTAGGTAAAATTCACTGGTAGGTACTTTGTATTTATTTTAATATTATAATTTTTAGAACGGAAATGGAAAAGAATAGGAATGTACCTATAAGACTATGAGCAATGAGCTACCCTGCAAGCTAATATACATATTATATTTAACATTATAAATACGATTTGCTTCAATAATATGTACCTAGGTATATGATGCAAAATAATAATATCTAAAAATAAAATAAAACTTTTTAACTCGTTAATGCCTAGCCTTCATAAAACCTAGACTTCCCGAATCCTGGCACGGTGCCTCGATACAGTTGTCGGTTTGAAATCTAATTTTAGTGTGAAAAATGCACAATTCAATATATAAATTGTATAATCTATTGAATTATATATTGCATGATATTCAATAAATAAAAAAAAAATGTTTTGAATTTAGGTACCAATGTTTTGGTTTAAATGTATACATTTTGTCTGTTAATTTTGTTTTATCCTCGCAGTCTACACTAACATTCATATATAAATATGTACCCAAATTTAATAATAAGTCCGATGGGTCCAGTCAATTTTTGGCACTTGGAGAGTCGCAAATCGGTACATATTTTTCCGACTATGTTTTGGTACACTTCCTACGCGCGTATAGTAGTGATCGTTGCTGCGTCAATTGATAAAGTTATACATCTATAGATCTTCTTCTTCTTTCTGGGCTTTTACAGGCCTTTAAGGCCCATCGCCACAACAGCATATTGTTTCCATTCTTCTCTATCATTTGCACATTCTTCTGCGTTTCTTACGTTTAGGAGTTTCAAGTCTTCCTTAACTCTATCCATCCATCTTTGTCTGGGGCGTCCTCGAGGCCTATTAGTGTCGGGTTTCCATTTAGTTATTGATCCAATCATTCCCTCTGACCTTCATACATGTCCCGCCCAACTTATCCCCGTGCTCTTCAGGGACCCAACAATTGTATTTTTCTACAATACGTATTTCAAAATCGACCAAAAGTTCAACTCTCAACTTTCGTAAGCTTTAGCAAACAGTCAAAGCTGAATCCGGGCGACGTGTAGTAATGTGCAGGATCCAGGTGATATGTGGCCATACATATATCTCTGAAATTTTCGAACACATCGGCGCTTAACAACACATCGACTTTAAGGTACAGATCGCTATAAGCGCCAAGCGTTGTACAGCCGAAATGATTCCAAACCCTGGTCGCATGATCGTAGTCTTCGTCACACACGTGCGTCTCCGTCAAAGCGCTGTAGAACTGGAACTTGTCTGGTAACGATGGTGCTTGTAATTTATCCCACGAATCCGTGTATTCGTACGGATAAACCCCTTTCCGTGTGACCAACGACATCTCCGACGGGGCGAACACTTTCGAGACTTCGCGAAACTTATCAAAGTTCGCGGAGGAGAGGTTCACCGCCAAGTGTGCCAAGCTCGACGCCATGAACCGACACGTGTCTACAAACCTGACGGAGAACGAGTTGTTTATATACTTCGAAAATGAAATATACTACTCCTCAGTGTTCGCGATTACAGATATTCGATTATTGTCGTCGTTCGCTAAATTTGTCACGATGAAATGCGCGTCGTAGTTCGAAAGATTATGCAGGAAGCACGGGACGAATTTTGGCGTTTTCAACTTGAGGTTGCACGTGTTGCATAATGTTTTCAGAAAACGACCCGACAAGTGATCGTGATGTGCAGTTTTACAGTTACGCTTGGTAAACGCACCGCTGCACAAGTCACACATCACCTTGGCGTCATGCACGTGACAATCCTCAACACTCATAGAAATCGGCACGTTAACTTCCTTATACAATCTGCCTATCTTGGCGGTCACATCGAGGACGTCGCGGACAAAACGCTTGGCCACATCGTCTTCGGTCGCCGAGCCTCGGAAAATGACGGGAGCACTCGGAATGTCGAACTGGTCAAATAAATCTATTGGTACCCCCTCCGCTGCGACGACGAGGTAACCGTAACTCATGGGGTGGTGCGTGTGCATCACAGTGGTATTTGCGCCTTGTTTCCGTGACGTTTTCACTAGTAAGGCTTCGAAGTCGGCGTATACTACGAATGGCAGGCGTTCGGTCTTACTCCACGCCTAGAATTTAAGCGTATCCCCCTCTTTCGGCATCAGAGGCAATACGGGTTTGTGCGTGCCGCACGACAAACGATGCTTCGCCAACGCCTGCTTGCCGTGTAATTTATATTTCAATGGGTGGTCCTCGAAACTGGTGAAACATCGCTTGCAGAAAAATAAGCGATGTTGGTGGTAATTTTTTTGCGAGCTGGCTAGACGTGAAAAATTAGAAATGAACGCATAATGATTCTTGTCATCCTTCCCGGTAATCAGTAGCAGGTCAAAATGATTCTCCTTTTCTTCACCCGCGATGCGCAGCGGGTACGCGACAGATTGCGTGGACGATTTTTTTTTATTATTTTTATTTTTCTCGCAATTCCTTATACCGTATACATTGACGGTCGTCCCGGGATTTGACTTTTCAAATACCTTTATCTCCGACATGGGGGTGGGAGTTGACACTGTAGAAAAGTCGTAACGATGCTCTTCCCTCGTATAATTAGCGCCTACTACCGAACGATTGTCACGTGGTACATGTTTGGCTAGAATCGCCCACTTAAAACATTGCCGGTCAATATTTTGTGGGTTGATAACAGCCTTCCGGCTCAGAATACTTTCCGGCAACGGTAAGTACGATGATCCCCCCATAGGTGTGTACTCGTATACACCCAAGAGCAAACCGTCGATGTGGGATAAGGTGAACCCACTGTATTTCCCGGCATAACAGTCCTCTTCGGCCAGAAGCGCGGAAAAATCACGATCAATCAACGCCTCGACGTTGCTGTGTGCGTTAAGTTCGCGGGCTGAAGTTTTAAACGCGCGGTTTTGATCTGAATTATGCAAGTTGGGTATGACGTATGTAGCCTTTAATTTCAGATTGTATTTTATCGGGTTAATACGCACGCGCTCACGTAATTTCGCGATTAATTCGTACTCTATTGAATTTAGGAATGCGCGGTAACTGACTATATTATCGATATTTTTCCTAAAATACCACACGATCGTGCGGCTAAGCGAAGACTCAATTTCAATAAAGCCCGGCGTATTAACCCTTAGCATACGTGACTTTTTCCGTTTGATGTTTTTTGGAGTATTTTCCGTGTAAGCCACGCCTTCCTCGTACGGTAATGGAGAATCCGGTCTCGCTAACGCGGTGGTAGCGGGCGACCCTGTGATTGACCGGGTGGTGGTGGTGGCCTGTGTGAGTGGCGGGGTAACGATAGCCGGTGTGCGAGACGTTGAGGTTTGAGCCGGGGGAGTAGATGCGTCTGCGCGTCTACGAGCTGCGATGGACGCTGGAGTCAGAACATCTGGCTGGGAGGGCGGCGTAGTGGCGGGGGGTGCCCAGTTTATGACCGATGCACGACCTAATAAATATTATTAATATTAAGATAGTGTCGTTATTATTATTATTATTTATAAAAGGAAAAAATTTACCCATTGCACCACCTACTCGTAAAACACTGTGGAATTCTGGAGTGTTTTTAGCGATCACTATTTTTAAAAATAATTTAATTAATGACCCGAGTAAATCATTGACGAGCCGGGAAAAAACATCTTTGTGTGAACTATGAATTTTTTACTATACATAAATCTAGCTAATTTGACATCTCTTATTCGATATATAAAAAATGATACAAACTAGTTTTTATACTTGCGTATAAATAACTAAGAAGTTTTTTTCCGGATCAACGACATAATATTCAATGTACTTACTGTGGCATTTTTGAACGTGGATACTGAGTTTGTCTCGGCGCGTGAACGCCTTGAGGCATATCCCGCACGAATTAGTCGATCCATCGTGAGTTTTGGCATGTCTGTTTAGATCACACTTATGTGCGTACACTTTTTCACATAACACACAGTTAAACATTTTTAAATATTTTATACTAGAGAAGTTATTACCAGAGTGAGCGAGGTAATACGAATGTACACCAGTTGACGATGAGTTACACTGACCGTCTGATCTGTAGGACGTATGCGGTTGCGGAGGACCCGAATATTGGATGCGGTGGCGAGGTGGGTGGGTGGCGAAGGATATCCAA